>NC_059365.1:4420000-4720000 GCF_019703515.2 Myxocyprinus asiaticus | reverse complement strand
AACTTTCCATTGTAATTTCTGGAAATGCCCTCAACAATGACTTTTGAACAATATCATAACAAAGTAATTTAATTTAATTTATGGTTTAACTTCATATCCACTATCTGCTTCAAGATAGTGGATAAAACTGATATGAAACTAAGTATCATTTCTGTTGAATTAAACCAATACATTTCTACTTTTATCAATATTGTACTGCACCCTCAGAGAGACAGTTATAAATAGTCAGGTTTTACTTTGATAAGCTTAAACTCTCCAGTCCCAATAGGTTGCACAATAAGAAATGAAAAAGATTCGTTTGACTCAGAAAAGCCTCTTAACAGTTTCAGGGAATGTCCTTATGATAAACCTGTAAACCAGATACAGTATATTACTGTTTTCTATTAAACATTGAGTTTTTATAGTTGTCATATGTGACAAAGGGAAACTTGAGCGTAATAATAATAATTTCCACCAAAATTAAATAAAAAAAAAAAAAAAAATACTGTCTACAACGAGAGTTTTACGTTGTTGTAGTTACTGAGGCAGGACAACAAGAGGAATTTGCAAAATAAAGACAAATGCCACTCTCACAAATTTTACAAATAAAATCTATATATTGTTTGTTCAATTCCAAAGTCATAATTGCACGATTCATTATAGTTTTGCTAAACAATTTTTTCATGAAAAATGTTAGCTGACATCTAAAGATTTAAATTACAGTTCACAATGTACTAAAAATCAATTAAAACTGAAGCAACAGACAGTTCAGTCAAAGCCATTTCACAGGAACGTCTTTGAAAACGTAAGCTTTTATTACCTAATACTTAACCTGACCTTACTTAAAAGATCCTAAATAATCTTTCTGTACTAAGATGAACAGGGACAAATACATTTTATTTTCTTTACATTCAGAGCAACAGCTGCATATAAGTAAATTGAATAACATTTAACTTTGCAATGTCTACATGGTTAATGATTCTCTTTCAGACTTTTTTTATGCTTCCTTATAGGTTTCATGTTTGTCAGTAAGGAAGATGCCAATGTATATTGACACACGCAGTGAAACCACCAGCAGAAACTTTGCACAACTCTGTAAACAAGACTTGAAATGAATGAATTCTTGAAGTTATGTTGACCTTAGGGAAGTAAGCAGGTGTTTTGTGTTTTGTTTGAAAAGTTCCACTGCAGTCCACCTGCCTAACCCAGAGTAATATCTGTACTCAAGATTTCCTCATGATAAGACTAAACACATTTTTGACCTGTTACTGGTATAGAGGGTTATAAATAGCACACAGTTTTTGCTACTGAAACCCAATTTCATTACCGTGTCAAGAACATCCAAACAAAACATACAAAAAAAAAAAAAAGTTTTTTTTTTTCCATCTGTGAACTTAATGAGACAAAGACACATATTTGAAGAACCCAATGTCCTTTCAAGATGTTATTCGGCTTTAAATAGGTTTTTGTACATTTATGAATCAAATTTGACCCAAAACATTTCTGATTTCGCACTGTGATTTCGCCCCCACACATACTGTTATCCAACCCAGCAGAATAAAACAGAAATTATAATAAAATACAAGATATTATGAAATGCCAAAAGGGATTGAAATAAGCAATGGGATACCTCTTTGTCAAAGTTGCGTCAAGATCTTCTTTAACATTCCTTTTACATAAATAGTGTTACTGTATCGATATTCAATTAATTTTCTTTTTTCTATCATTATCTATTTTGGAATCAGAATAAAAGGAAGGTCTTTAACCACTTTAATGGTTTTCAATGCAGGACAAAAATGATCCTTAATAATGGATGGGTGCATTTTTATTTTTTTTTAAGTTAATAGGAATCATTTAACTTTTATGAAAGTTTGTAGGAAGTCATTTTTCAAAATACATGTAATCTAGAGATCACTTTATCTGTTTTAATATACAACATTATGCTTTTTTTTCTTTTCTTTTAAAGATATTGGAAAAAGTGTATTTTGTCATGTCTTTTCTGTGTTTTAAGTGATTCAAAATACTACTACTTTTTATTTTTTTAATTTATTTTCAGGTTTAAATAAAAAAACTGATTTGCAGTGTGGTCTCGGACTTTTGGACGCAACCTGGCATCATATATTTTTATTTGTTGCAGTGCGTGATGGATTTCATGCTGAAAACTGTTCAGGAATACTGTCTTTTAAACAAATAAATAAACATCGGGAGAGGCTGTATATAACAATATTTTAGTCATCCCTAAGTTGGTGTCAATGATAGAAATACATGTATTAGGTTGATTTTGAACTTTCATATTGTGTCGTTAATTGGCATAAAATTAGAACACTAGAGTTCCTGTAAAGCATAAACTGAAATGTAGGAAGTGAAGATGAATCCTAGTGAATTCTCAAACTCTTCCTTCCAGTTAATTCTGTCAGTACAACTAATAATTTAGTTGTCATGAAATCCTGATGTCATATCATCACAGTTTCATGGGCACAAGGTGAAATGAACAGATGATGTGTCACTGTTATATTTGTGGCATCATTGTTTCCTCTACCATTCTTGACAATCTCATTTAAGGTGAAAATATTTCCTCATTCCATCAATCAATCTCGCCTCCTGACCTGTTAAAGTATAGGGCTGGGTATTGAGACAGATTTCCCGATTCAATTCCAATTCACAAGCTTTTGAGTCTATATCGATTCATATGGGTATATTTCAGTTATAATGTCCTTTTTTCTTGCACATGAATGAAATTCTCTCCCAGCTAATGCTGTTAATTATACAGAGGACCTTCTAGCTAGGTACATTATGAAATTATTAATTTGAATAATTATACTTGATTAGTTTTAAACCAATAAATATAATAATATATTGCATATATAATGTTTTGTTACATGTTTATTGTTTAATAACATAATTTGTATTATTGACAGGTATTTACATTGATTTGTTAAACACGTGTTAAAAACCGGTACTGTCTCTTTAAGAAAGATGGCTGTTAACAGTGTTTGTAAATGAGCGCATGTTAATGTTGTAGTGGAGGGTAGCGCATAGAGTAAAAGATAGATTTTGGGATTTAGGAATTAATATCGAGATGGTTGAAATGAAGATGGCGATACATCGTAAAATCAATATTTTTACCCACCCCTATTGAAGTACGTGTAACTTTGTGTTTTTACGAACCGCATCAGCAGGGGGCAGTCAACGTGCCTCAATAAACCTCAAAAGCAGCGCAGTCACAATACAGCCCTGATGTCAATTTGTAGGCGAGCCCAGAAGTCTAATTCGCTATGGGTTCCTTCGGGATTTTCCTATGGGTTTTTATAATGGGGTTTTTGAACTTCTGAGTAAGATAAGGTCTTTGGTAAACATTACTCGACGATTTGTGGATGTTTTGTTCTATAACATATATTACACACAGTCATGCCGCAAACGTGAATTTTGAAGCCATATTGAATTATATACTTTTTTTTAAATGCATGGCGGCTTCAAAATTCACGTTTGCATTATGACTCTGTGTAATATATGTTGTAGAACAAAACGTTCACGTTTCATCAAGTAATGTTTACCACAGACCTTATTTTACTCAGAAGTTCAAAAACCCAATTATAAAACCCCATAGGAAAATCCTGAGGGAACCCATGGCGAATTCTCTTCCGTGTTTTTGGACTACAAGCTGAACAGCTCTATTCCTTACCTAGACCATATTCATGCTAGCACCATCTTTGATTTTTAATGGGAATGACAATGAGGCTGTGAGGGATAGACTTACCATCTCTTCAATGGCACGCACGGTATAAAGCTGTAATAAGCTCCAAGATCACATATGATTTTCCACAACTCATGTTGTCTGGAGTTTTTTGTCTAATGATTGTTCTTGGAATGATGTTTTTTCAATATTTTGTCCACTGAACGATCCAAAAACACTTTAAACTGCAGTACAGCCCACTGAAGAGAATGAAGTCTATCCCTCACAGCCTCGTTGTCATTCAAAAATCAAAGATGGCGCTGCTGTGAATAAGCCGTAACAGTCAGACCTCGACCAGCGCTCATGTAAACATTTAAAATTGCCAAGCGTTACAACAGCTTTGACGTCAGTGATGTAAAATGCCATTGGCTCTGAAGTGTCATGTGACCGACATTCTAAGATGTATATTTATTAGTGAGATGCGACTGTCTTCAAAGATAGGAAGATTTTCAGCATTTAAAATATCAGTTTCGCTCTGCTATCATATGATATCAGATGACTTGTAGTATGATATCAGAAGACACTGAAGCATGATTCGTTTGGAATACTTTTATGGTGCTTTTTTTACATTTAGGTTTAGGCATAGGGGTGGGGTTAGGTGTTCAAAAATATCTGTAATATGGTTTAATGCAGATAAAATTATTTTGACTACACTTACCTGCCTGTTACATGTTTTATATTGTTTATAAGTGGTTAGATATAAATGAATGGGGTTGGGTAATAACAATATGATACTATAATGTAACATATTTATATGTATAAAGAAACATGTTGCAGTTAAACACACACAGTAAATCTGAGGATTGCCAAGTCTGTGACAGAATCGTCCTAAATGAGGTGAGAATGACATGACATTTTGATGGTGCAGGAAAAAAGTTGCAACAGTGATGTTTTAGTCATGAGACTTCTTTGTCATAGAATAAGAGCCAGGATGTCACACAAGGTGCGCTCTTGACAGCTGGACAAAGCGCAACAGAATGCAGGGGTCTCACACTTTAACAGCCCTAATTGTAGTGTTTCTAAAGAATATAATCATTGAATTTCTTTAAACGCAAGAGAATACTGAGAGTGAAAGGTCTTCACAGAGTAAAGAAATAAGTAGTCTGTAAGTACTATATACTGTATATTAATAATAAAGCTAATATATGTACTTAATAAAGCTCATATAATAAGACACTAAATGCTCTTAAATTACTTAAAAAAAAAAAAGATGAAAATGTCCCTTAATATTCTTAAGTCCAAAGAATGGTTAATTAGAAACTTGCATTAAGTATGAACCTTTTTTGGTTAATATTTGGATTTTTTTGTCAATTGTGCTACTTTTATAATCTTGCGGTCTTCCGTATTGACTGTGTGAAAGTAAAGCATTAGCAGAAATATTATTGATTTAAACTTTGCACAACTCTATAAATAAAACCTAAAGAAATACTTGAGAAATTTCTTCAGATAATGTTTTGTTTAGATGGCATTATATTTGTCTCGGAGGAATAGGCAGGTGTTTTGCTTCACCGTGAGAAAAACACACTGCAGTAACTGCCCAGCCCACATTTTCTATACAATTCACAGGTTTTTTTTCCTCATGAAAAGATATAGTTCTATCAAACCTGCGGTACATCAAGACTGTTTGTAGACACTGTCTCTGTAAAACTTGATCTCTGAAAGTTTTATTGGCCAGTTTTATTGGCCATTCCTGTAGTCACACAAAAGGTTGTGTTAAGGAAGACCTATTAGTATTTTCAAAAGCTTTTTACGGTCTTAAATGCTGATTGGTCAGTACATATTGACTTTGCTTCTTAAAATAATGTCGTTTCCTCTAATATTTTCACTTCATGGTAACCTTAAAATTAAAAGCAATGAGGCAATTGAGGTTGCTCTTTTTTTATTACTAATACATGTAGAAATATAATAGAAATATATAATGGGATGATTCGAACAGCAATTGTGGCACCAATTAACATAAGACTGGAGGACAAAAAATGAGTACAGAGTTCCTGTATGGCACTGATTAAAACATAAAAACTGAAATATGGCATGTAACAGCTTTTCTTTTCCTCTTAGTTTGGTATTATTTTGAGTCTACATATACTGGCGGCCAAAAGTTTGGAATAATGTACAGATTTAGCTGTTTCGGAAGGAAATAGGTACTTTTAATTCACCAAAGTGGCATTGAACTGATCACAAAGTATAGTCAGGACATTACTGATGTAAAAAACAGCACCATCACTATTTGGAAAAAGTCATTTTTGATCAAATCTAGGCAGCAGCCATCACTCCAACACCTTATCCTTGAGTAATCATGATAAATTGTTAATTTGGTACTAAAAAATCACTTGCCATTATATCAAACACAGCTGAAAGAAGTTGAAAGAAACTTGTTTATGAGTTGCCACAGTATGCAATAGACTGGCATGTATTAAGGTCAATATTAGGTCAAAAATGGCAAAAAAGAAACAGCTTTCTCTAGAAACTCATCAGTCAATCTTTGTTTTGAGGAATGAAGGCTATACAATGCTTGAAGTTGCCAAAAAACTGAAGATTTCATACAAAGGTACATACACTACGGTCTTCAAATCAAAGGACAACTGGCTCTAACAAGGACAGAAAGAGATGTGGAAGACCAGATGTACAACTAAACAAGAGGATAAGTACATCAGAGTCTCTAGTTTGAGAAATAGACGCCTCACATGTGCTCAGCTGACAGCTTCATTGAATTCTACCCGCTCAACACCAGTTTCATGTACAACAGTAAAGAGAAGACTCAGGGGTGCAGGCCTTATGGGAAGAATTGCAAAGAAAAAGCCACTTTTGAAACAGAAAAACAAAAAGAAAAGGTTAGAGTGGGCAAAGATACACAGACATTGGACAACAGATAATTGGAAAAGAGTGTTATGGATCTTAACCCCATTGAGCTTTTGTGGGATCAGCTAGATTATAAGGTGTGTGAGAAGTGCCCGACAAGACAGTCACATCTATGGCAAGTGCTACAGGAAGTGTGGGGTGAAATGTCACCTGAGTATCTGGACAAACTGACAGCTAGAATAACAAGGATCTGCAAAGCTGTCATTGCTGCACATGAAGCTGAAGCTGAAGTTCTGAAATTTTTTTCAAATTGTAATAGTAATTTTTCACGTTATTAATGTCCTGACTATACATTGTGAACAGTTGAATGGCACTTTGGTGAATAAAAGTACCAATTTCTTTCCATAAGAGCAAAATCTGTACATTATTCCAAACTTTTGGCAGCCAGTGTAATAGTTTATGATGTCAAATCTTTCAGTAATGTTTGTTTTTAAGATTGTTCTGCATGACAAGACAAAGACATTACGGCTGCTGTGCTGCTTCATGAGGGTTTATAAAACTACAATTAATGATGCACCTTCTTTCTGTCTTTCTCTCTTTGGTAACAGCGATATTTCTCACGGGTCCTTCACAAATAGCTTACCAAAGTTTTTTTTTTCTCCAGAAATGTATGAAACTAAACACTCTTAAACTACTTTTACTTTCGATTATTATTCTTTTGTGTTGATCTTCCCAAGATAGTATTCCAGCTATTTTATTTTCAAAGGTATCAGTGATATTCTCATAAATTCATGCAGACTGTATAATGTGTGACACAATGACTTCATTCATGTATCTGGTGGTTTTTCTGGAATAATCTTTTGGTGTAAGACATTAACTAAGATTAACTAAGGTACAGATTAACTAAGGTGCAGAAATCACCTACACGTCTGGACATATGGTAGCCCCAAAAAGTATTCAGACACTTATGCACACTTACAAATGTACATGTATGTGTCAATGACCAACATCCCAAACTCCCCAAACTGTGACTTTCTATGAAGATTTTTTAAAGAATATATGAGGTGTTTTTGTTCTTTTCAGTGCAAGTCAATGGGGTCCAAAACTTTCAAGCTCCAAAAAGGACATAAAGGCAGAATAAAAGTAATCCGTATGATGCGCGTTTAAAACCACGTCTCCTGAAGTGCTATGATCGTTCTGAGTGCGAAACAATCCAAATTTAGGTCCTTATTTACTATAAATCGATTACAAAGCTCGTAAAAGATTTCTATTATTTACAGAGCTCCTTCACACACTTCTTCACCCTTGACGAATGCGCCGAGCGCTGTACATAAACCAGGCAGAATGTTGCCAGGTTTGTGGTTTTCACACCCAGTTGGGCAATTTTGAAAATGCAGACGAAGTTAAAATGGGAGTGACAGGTTGAGTTTTTTTTTTAGGATACTTTTATAATGTACTACGGTCACCAGAAGGTTGGTAAACAATGGAAAACAAAGTGCATTTCCTTCTTGAAACCTGCACTGTGGTCCAACTGGGCCAGATGTCAAGATTTATAGTGAATAAGGACTTAAATTTTAAACAGTTTCTGCACCAAAAGCGATCATATCGCTTCAGAATACATAGATTAAACCTCTCCAGTCAAATGGATGACTTTTATGCTGCCTTTGTCTTTTGTAGAGCTTGAAAGTTTTGGACCCCATTGACTTGCATGGTATGGACAAAATTACAGCAGAAAAAAAGAAAGCCATATGAGTTTGGGATGGCATGAGGATTAGTAAATGATGAGGGAATTTTCATTTTTAGGTGAACTATTCCTTTAAAAGTCATTGCAAATATGACTCAAAGTGAAGTTACTTTTAAAACAATATTTTGTTATCTAATATCCAAAACTACTTGGGGCCAATGTATATGACCACAAAACTTTTTAAATGGAATTTTAATTTGTCTGAGAAAGTGACAAAAGAGTGAAAAAACAGAAAAGTCCCCTACATGCATATATATAAATATGTATATTTTGTCCTATTTGTTTAACCTGACCAAGAAAGTTTCAAAATGCAAAAATCCTTTCACACGTTACAGTTCACATGCATCAATGACGTAGGTATCACTCGACACTTAACTGGAATTTTCCAAACACCAAATACAAGGGCTCTTTCAGGGTTGACACTCCTTACAATAGATAAAAATGGACCAACATAGCAGGTGTTCGGAATGTCCATTTCGTGAATGAATCGTTCTTTGAACCGGCTCTTTTGAGCCACTGAATAAGTTGTAACCGTTAGTGTCTCGAGTCAACAATAAGCCTGATTACATTCACACCAGCACATTGATAACGTATTTAAAAAACGTGCCGAAGCAAGAAAACCACATTTACATGAGATTTGATATAATCGAGTTATTCTGTGCTTTTGATGTCAAACCGCGAGGAGGCATGTGCACAGCACTTGCGTACATTGGAAACTTATTTTATAATCCAGTACAGTGCAAAAGTTTTAGGCACTTGAGAAAAATGTTGCATAGTGAGGATGTCTTACAAAGTCCAGTAAACATAAAAAAGCTCGATCAATATTCGGTGTGACCACCTTTACATTTAAGCCCCAGTTCTCCTAGGTACACCTGGACACAGTTTTTCTTGGTTGTTGGCAGATAGGATGTTTCAAGCTTCTTGGAGAATTCACCACAGTTCTTCTATCTATTTAGGCTGTCTCAGTTGCTTTTGTCTCTTTATGTAATCCCAGACTGACACAATGTTCAGTGGGGAGCTCTATGGGGGCCATGGCATCTGTTGCAGGGCTCCCTGTTCTTCTATTCTAATCTTTTCTAGAAATGTTTGGGAGTCTAAAATGTATATTTCCCATTGACACACTAAAGCTGAAGATATAATAACCACCTTAAGACAAATGCTTTTGTGAAACTATATATTATTTTGTTGCACTAAATAAATGTTTACACACATTTACGTGGGTAGTTCACCTGAAATTTTAAGCATTGTCAGCATTCTGACAGAATTGCGTGATATGCAATTCTTCATCAAAAACTATTTTAAATAGCATTTGTTTTAATGCTTGTATTATTGCAACATACTAAACTGTAGTTTCTATTATCTCATATTAATTTAGACACTAATTTGTTACAACCCTGGACTGCAAAAAGCTAAAAGGTGATTAAAAATAGTTAAACCTGAATTACATATGCACTTAAACATTAAAGAGGCCCTATTCTGCTTTTTGGGATTTTACCTTTCCTTTAGTGTGTAATGTCAAATCAAATCAAATCAAATCAAATCACTTTATTGTCACACAGCCATATACACAAGTGCAATGGTGTGTGAAATTCTTGGGTGCAGTTCCGATCAACATAGCAGTCGTGACAGTGATGGGACAGTACCAATTTACAATGACATCATATTAACACAGCATAATTTAAACATCTGATATACACATAACTACACTCAACAATATACAAATAATAACATACACTGTACAGTACACAATACGCACTATATAGATACACATTATTCAATACAAATAAAAAATAAAAATATATAAAAAAGTATATATAGTATATATAGAATGTACAGTATTGTACTGTATTGACATTCAGGCTGTCGGTTGATAGTCAGTTGTTAAGAGAGACTATAATATAATAATAATATAATTTATGACAGTCCGGTGTGAGATATAAGAGTAAGGGTAATAAAGTGCAGTGCTGATGTATTTTGATCGTGGGAGATCAAGAGTTCAAAAGTCCGATTGCTTGGGGAAAGAAACTATCATGGAGTCGGCTGGTGCAGGTCCTGATGCTGCGATACCGTCTGTCTGATGGTAGCAGTGAGAACAGCCCATGGCTCGGGTGGCTGGAGTCTCTGATGATCCTCCGAGCTTTTTTCACACACCGCCTTGTATATATTTCCTGGAGGGAGGGAAGCTCACCTCCGATGATGTGTCTGGCAGTTCGCACCACCCTTTGCAGTGCTTTGCGGTTGTGGGCAGTGCTATTGCCGTACCAGGCGGAGATGCAGCCAGTCAGGGTGCTCTCTACAGTGCAGGTGTAGAACCGTGTGAGGATGTGGCGGTTCATTCCAAACTTCCTCAGCCATCTCAGGAAGAAAAGGCGCTGATGAGCCTTCTTCACAACGACTTCAGTGTGGATGGACCATGTGAGTTCCTCAGTGATGTGGACACCCAGGAACTTGAAGCTGCTGACTCTCTCCACTGGTGCTGATGGTGATGGGACTGTGTTCTCTGTCTTTTCTTCTGAAGTCCACCACAAGCTCCTTTGTCTTACTGACACTGAGGGAGAAGTTGTGCTCCTGACACCAGTGTGTCAGAGTGTGCACCCGGAGTTTCTCATCTAGCTTGGAGGGCACTATAGTGTTGAATGCTGAGCTGTAGTCTACAAACAGCATTCTCACATAAGTGTTCTTTTTTCCAGGTGGGAGAGAGCAGTGTGTACTGTAGATGCAATGGCATCATCAGTGGAGCGGTTGTTGCGGTTATTTGTAGCTATTTGTGCATGTAAAACGTCTGCAAAGTTACATGTCAAAGGAAGTTACTCTCTCCCACAGAAAGCACTGCTCCTGAACTGCCTGAAACACCTGGTTTGTAGTCTAGACAATACTTCCGTGACTTAGCTATGTCACTATGTAACACATTTGCATAATGCCCGTCTAAGGGCTACTTCGGTTATGGTAAGGGGCGTTACATTTCCGACACATGCTTTAAGCGGTTGACCAATCACAACAGACTGGGCCAGCTGACCAGTCAGAGCAGACTGGGCTTTTCGGAAAGGGAGGTCTTTAAAGAGACAGAAGCTACAACAGAGCTTTTCAGACAGAGGTGCTGCAGCAATGTACAGTATGAGACAAATAATGTGTTTTTTGAACATTTAAATCAAGTTAACCTATTCTAATAGACCCCCAAAATAAAACTATGAACCTGTAAATGAGCATAATATGGGCTCTTTAATATAAATTATAACCTAGAATCTTGATATAGGAAAAAGTTAATGGACATGTCCTTTGGCATGTCATCTGGCTATACAAACAACTTGGGTTTAAGTGCATTGCTCAAGGATACAATTTTCTACTTTGTTTTGTGGTTTGTTCCTCCTTGAGTCCAAACCTGTACCCTTTGTTCTGCTATTCCAGATCCACTATGCTAGTAAGCATTTATTTAGGAAGCACTTTTATCCAAAGTACACATTACAATCTCCCTGAAGCCACCTGGAGTGCATTGCTTATGACTCAGTCCTTGTGGGAATATACTGTAACTAACAACCTTCCTGTTTCCTGCCCTGAAATTTAACCCCCATGCAACACTCTTCATGCTTTGCCCCCTCCAAAATAAATAAATAAATAAATTAAATAAAAATCTCACTGCTGTATTAATATGTGTCACTATCAAAATATAGTGACGAAGGTGTCCCTTTACTTCAGTCATGAAAAAGATTTCAAGTAGTCAGGTAGTCCTATTTAATGGAATATTCTGGGTTCAATACAAGCTAAGCTCAATCGACAGCATTTGTGGCATATATTGATCACAGTTACAGTGAAGCACTTACAATGGAAGTGAATGGGGCCAATTTTGGGAGGTTTTAAAAGCAGAAATGTGAAGATTATTATTTTATAAAAGCACTTACACTAATTATTCTGTTAAAACTTGTGTATCATTTGAGCTGTGAAGTTGTTTAAATCATCCTTTTTATAGTCATTTTAGTATTTTAGGGTTTGTTGACATTACATCGTCATGGCAATAAGGTTGTAAAATTGGCTATTACTTTACACAGAAAAGTGATTCACACTAAAATCATGTTAACACGCATATTGTTTACATCTTGTGGCTATACGTTTGAAACAGTGAGAATTTTAACGTTTACAGATTGGCCCCCATTCGCTTCCATTGCAAGTGCCTCACTGTAATACAGATTTTCTCTCTTTTTAAAGAAACTGAGGAGCAAGGTGAAGTTATTTTTTTGTGGTGATCAATTTTATGCCACAAATGCTGTCGATTGAGCTTAACTTGTATTGAACCTGGAATATTCCTTTTAAAAGGCATCATTCTATAACCTAACCTTTTATTAAATTATGTGAAAGGGTTTTACTTCACATTGTATTTTAAGAAAATATTTTTTGTCAATCATCAGAAACAATCTCTTTCCCCCTTCATCTGAGCTCCACTTCGACGACATTTATAGTTATTTATGTGTTGTTGTTTTTTCACTAGTTTTGTTTTCTCCGGTCAAGCATTAGCGCAAGGCCTATGATCAAGTAATTAATAATTGAAATGATTTTAAAAGAATGTGTGTCCCTATTTATTTTAATTTTTTTTTTTATTTTGTCATTGGTGTAATTGGTGTTAAAAAACAAAAACAAATGTGTATTTTGAAAATACTAAAACTTGTGGAAATGAACTTCCAAGGTCAAAGTTCAGAGGAAGAAGAGGCTGCTCAAATTGTCATATACTGATTTTTCCCAACATGTTGAAGAAGTTACAGTATTCATTTACATTTTAACTAATTTTTTCACATGGTTCATTTAAACGTCATTGGTGTTAGATTGTTTAATGTTCATGTGAAAGATTTATTTTTTGGGGAATTTTTTTTTTTATGGTATGATTTATTGATTTTTGTCTGAACGTTAACGGTTGAGTTGTTCTTAATATTGCCAAGATGTTATAAAATGTACCCAAAGATTTTATGGGCGAAAACTGAAATGAACCAAATTAAAAATTTCAATTTTTTTGTGTCATCATTTATTAGAATGTCCCATGAACTGAGTGCTCTATCGAGAGCTTCTGTTGATTTAACAGTTCCAACATAAGGACACCATGATGTGAAAATATCTTTCCCCCAAATTATTCAGCACTGGAGTTGTTTCTTCCCCAATGTTTGATTGAAATTTACTCAATAGCCAACTTTCTCTTAGACAACTCTGTGGAATGGGAATAATGAACGGTGTTCATTCCAAATGTTTCTCCTCTCCTTAGTTTGTTCAAAACCTTGGTTTGTGTAAACCATTATACAGCCCATTAATCATGCCATTTATCCCTTAATAAATAATTAATCAGTTAAAGTTCTCAAAAACAGAGTCAGATTCGTCGGAGCGCTACCAATTTGCCATCTAATGTTTTATTTTGAAGAAGCATTAACTTTATGGATTATAGATCTTTGGGTCAACTATTCAAAAATATTTTTTCTGGTTTAAGTAAAATGATAATGCATAAGTCATGCAACTCCTTAATCAGAAAAATTACCTTTGTTATTCCTTATTCTGTGAATGAATTTAGCGTGTTTTTTATTTTAATTTTGTCAATGAAAAAAATGGTGGACAAGAAATAATGTATCGTAATAAATATTGAAATTTATTTGAGATATGACCTAAAAAAAGAGCATACACCGATTAAACACAGCTATTAACACAATTAGAGCACAAGTCATCAAGAATTTACCATAACAATTTCATTTATATTTACAAACTAATGTCCAACTATTGTCATAGACATTTGAAAAACATTAAATATGATAAAAAACTTGCATGGAAAACAGATAGCAGAATACGCAAAAGAAGAATTTAGAACTGACATAATTTATATAGAGTACATCAATTCTGGAGAGAAATAACTCTACATTGTTCGACTACTACATCTAACTAATTAAATACAAACTCAAAATGCTGCATTGCATTTGACGAAAAGTTCAAGATTTATGTAACATTATTGCGGTGGCATCTTATGCATCACAAAAGCACCATGCTGTTTACTGCAGCTGTTCGAGTAGTGGTTTGCAGTCATCTAGATGCTCCAGGCCTTCTACAGTGTTAATGAGCCTCTCTACTCTCTCAGGCGCCAGCACCGCACCTGCATTTTTATGAAACTTCTTACGAAGGCTTTCCCCGCTGAGCGGGTTCCTCCAGTGACCGTAGAAGGTGTCGCAGCGCCCTCGTAGAACGTCTCCACTCACCAAGGTTACCTCCACCTCACTGTACATTATGTTGAAATTGGCCGGGTTGTCGTGTGGGTGCTCCAAGCGGACTCGAGACAGGAGCGCATGTAGTTCAGGCCGGTGGAGGGCGTCAGAGTGGAACGACTGCACCGTCACCTCACCATCCAACAGGGCAGTGCATGCGTTGAACTGAAATGAGTGTCGCGCCTCGTGCTCCGACTCTGGGAAGGGACGGTTGATGTACTTAGAGATCGGAACCCTGAGCAAGATGTCCTGCACCAAGTTTGGAGAGATGCTTCCACCTCTAAGGCCAACCAGGGCCTTGTGCACAATGGCGGCAGCATCGGCAACCCAGTGCATTCCGAGGTGGGCGGGAAAGCGTTTGAAAGCAATGTCTTGACTTTCCAGCAGGAAGCTATGCTCTTCCTCGTCAGGGGAACTTATGGGGTGTGGGGCGTAGTCTTCGTAGAAAGCACTGAAACCAGCTACCCCAGGAACTGCATCCAGGACCAGAGGACTTGCTTCAAGCCTGCGAGATGCCAGCAGAGCTGCTTCAAGACCAAGACGAGATGCATTACCAATGTGGAGCGGTTTGGACTGAGTTGCAGCGTTAGCCATTGGTGCACCTGCCAGCGATGCAGCGATGGCCAGTGCATTACTGCACTGGTTGTGGTCCAGAGAGAGGAGGCGGGCACAGGCTGCAGCACTACCCAGGGTGCCCACAACACTGGGTGGATGAAACCTTATAGAACAAAGAGAGAGAGTGCAAAGTCATTATTATAGAGTTAAAAAAAAAAAAAAAAAGAAAAAAAAAAAACGATCCAAAAAATGTTGGGTTCCAGCAATAAAATGGTTTCTTGTCAAGTATATTCATAGAATATTTAATATCATTTTCATGGTAATTTTAATTGTAAATGTTATAAAGTTTTAAATATTGATCTATTCCTTTCACACACCCAGCATTTCACTTCAGAAGACATTAACTAATCCACTTGAATTGTGTGGATTACTTTTATAATGGCTATATGTGCTTTCTGGAGCTTAAAAAATGTGGCACCCATTCACTTGCATTTTAAGGACCTACAGAGCTGTAATATTCTTCCAGAAATCTTTGTTTGTGTTCTGCTGAAGAAAGAAAGCCATACACATCTGGGATGTCATGAGGGTGAGTAAATGATGAGAGAATTTTCATTTTTGGATGAACTATCACTTTAAGAGAAAGATCTGAGTAGCAGGCTACTTTAACAAAAGTCTCAATTTGCTCTCAATTTAATCTCATTAATGTCTAGGTGAAACAATTGATATCTTAATGAGATCTTGTATGTGATTTATCTTTCCTATGGGATTGGCCATTCTCAAGACAATGCATAGTGCGCATATTCAATATCCTTCTCTTTTGTTTTTCACAGATATTATTTTAAAACCAAGCTGTACTCTGTTTTCCGTGCACTCAGGAAATAACACATTACCAACCATTTAACTCCATTCTTGGAGCACAAATATAACTGCTGTGCATAAACACCCTTCTGAAGGAGTTTTGAGAAGCTTCTTTTCACACTAAATCTGCACTTCCCTGACCCTCCCAGCTGAATGTTTGACTTTATAGAAAGCTGAGCCTGTTCTCACGACATTTGCTGTACTTAGAAATATAATTATTGCTCTTGGTTACTTAGGTTGAAAATGGGACAAAGAGGGGACTCAAACCTCTTAGGGATGTTGTGAGCCTTATTGGAGAATCTCATGAGTCGACCCTGTATTTCGATACCCACATTGAAGGCGGTGAGAAAGTCAAGGCCACTTGGTTTGCTGTTGTTGGGCAACATGCCAATTATTGCCAGCAGGGCAGGGAGTACTGCTCCAGAGGGGTGGGTCGCAGGATGCCAAGTGTCGTCAAAGTCCATTGAGTGAGTCTGTGGAAAACCAACTATATCAAAGAAGTCTAGAATATAGATCTAGAGTTCATTTCCCATCCATGGCCCATTGCACGTAATTGCCTCCTGACATCACGACTAGTTGTGCCATAACGAAGCAGAGAGAAAGGTACAACTTGTGCATGACTGTGGGTGGTATGGGCAAGGCCTCAAGTCTGTCTAGTTTTGATTTGTCAAATATAATATTTGACCAGCTTTGGTTTTCTCCAGTGGCACTCCAGGAAGTATTACAAATGCTAGAATTGTATTCCTCAAATCGAAACTAGACAGACCTAAAGCCTTGCCCATACTACCCACAGTCATGTACAAGTTGTTCCTTTCTCTCTGCTTTGTTATGGCCAGACTAGTCATGATGTCTGAAGGCAAATACGTGCAACACTTTATTTAGAAGGTTCACTTCAGACATTACTACAACAACATGGATATTTCTTTAGTCCAAGAAAGTTCCACAGTGCTGAGGTTTCGTGATGCTTTAAATTTGTTTTTCAACTTAGAAATATTTGGCTGGATATTTTTATGGTACCAAAAATGGTGCTAAATGGTACAAAACAAGGTTATGATGTCATGGTTCACTGACTGGGTGGATACTTATTTCAGGGTGTGCAAAACAGAGATTTATGGAAAAACACGAGTATGTGTCCAGGATGCTGAATCATTTATCCACATATTCACTAACTATATAAACAAACACAACCAGAACCTTAACCATGGTAAACATTGAAGGGGACAGTATTCATATAGAAGTTGAGCTTAATCCACAGTAATTTTGGCATAATGTTGATTAACACAAAAAAATAATTTGGACTATATTATTTGTTATTTTAAAGCAGTTACATACAGTAATGCACTTACAATGGAAGTGATTGGGGCCAGTCCACAAACGCTAAAATGCACATACTTTCAAGCATATAGCCACAAGACGTAAACAATATACATGTAAATATGAATTTATTGTGATAAAATCACTTACTAACCTCATCTGTGTAAAGTTATATCCAATACCAGGATTACAGTTAAAGTTGCAACACTGGATATAACTTTACACAGACACTAAAATCATGTTAACATGTATAATGTTTACATCTTGTGGCTATACTTTTGAATCAATGTGTATTTTAGGGTTTATAGACTGGCCCCATTCACTTTCATTGTAAGCGCCTTACTGTAATGGTTACAGTGTAACCGCAACTTTTTTTCTTTAAACAAAGGAGGGTTAAATTATTTTCATGGAAATCAACATTATGCTGTACTGCTCAATATACTTAAATACTTACTGCTATGCCATTGACAAAGGCTGCAAGGGTTGGGGAGAGCTTCACGCCTTGGCGCCCATAGACGAAGCTGATGTCATCGGAAGCATACATATGCTTTGGGAAAGAGGATAAATGACTGGTCAGTACATGCAACTTATTCACACAAACACATATCAGAGACAGCCAACATCACGTCTTGAAGAATGACACTTTGTAAGCACTATATACAGCCTGGCCTCTGTCAGCAAAGAAGGAAAAATGCAGACTTGAGTCAAGACAGTAAACAGACAAGCTAACTATGTGTAAGGAAGAAATGTACTCTATAAAGGTCATGCCATCACTCAAGGGACTAACTGAAATGAATGCCAGTACTTATGATTCCACTGAAAAATAATGTTCAGAATGAAAATGACCAATGAGATGACTGCTTAAGAAAAACAGGTTGTTTACTCCATCTTTGAAAGTCACTCATTCACACATGGTTGCTGCTTAACTTTCCCTTAAAGATGAATTGGTACAAATATGCATTCCAACTAACTTGAGTTTCTGAACATGTTTCTGATATTCTAGATTAAATTTTTTTACATTTTCTGAACACAATGTGAGTGGTACTTTCTCATGCAATAGTTGCCACAATGATGCTAAGGTGCTGGTGTTAGTTGTTAAGATGTTCGGAGTAGATTTAGCCTACTGCGTTACGGTTTCTATGGTTTTCTGGGTGGTTGCTAGAGTTTTGCAAGATGGTTACTTGCTGGCCCAAGTTAGAAGAGCCCACCCACCAGTTTCCTGATATTCTGACCCTCAACTATGGCTCTGGTCCCTCCAATGTAAATTTATGAGATTTTCCTACCATATTATTGTTTGTCATGGGAAAAACTCCTCTCCTAGCCCAATAAGCTGCACGATTGAGGTATCATTAATTAGTTATGCACCTAAGTTTAATACTTACGGTTAGGGGGTTTGTTTTCAAATCCCTAAACCCAAGTATGAGCAATAGTAATAATGATACTTGCTTAGCAAACACCACTGACATTGTCAATTATATCTTGGTCATCTCATATTACCATCATTATGAAGTTACATATCCTCTTGGCACTATGCCCTACCTGGCAGTGTTGCAGGGCTAGTTCAAATACATCGGTTGTGCTCCCTAAAAGCCCAACACCGATGCTGTCCAGCACCATACGTTTGCTGCGCTGCAGCACGGTTGGGGACAGATGTCTTGGCTGCACGCTCTGAATGAACCTGCCAAAGCTGCTGGTCACGGACTCCTCAGGGGCAGGGCGCTCGGCCACTACAAACAGACAAGAGACTGTGTAAATTAACACTAAAACTTTATAAAGCTGGGCAGCACCTAGACACCTTTCTGGCTGTCTAGAAGGTAACCATCTGTATGCCAAAGTCTCGTGAGACTCACATTTGCTGTTACTAAGGTTAGGATTAGGTTTAGGGGTAGGGGTAGGGGTAGAGTTTCTGTGGGACTCCAAATAAACATAATAAATGCAGTTAGTGAACGTCTCATGCGACACATTTGGCATCTGGATGGATACCTTCTAGATACAACCCATCTTTCTTAGTGCCAATGACTACTTCTTGCGATGATTACCGTACATCACCCAGATGTCTATTTGATGTGTGTTTACACCTGGACGATGTATATTTTAGGTTGTTGCTCATCTGCAATATGTCTATTAGACTATTTAGAAAGTATGTAAATCTGATATTTTCAAAATGTTTAGCAGATGTTAATTAGCACATGTACATATCCGAGATATCCGTTTTAGATCTTTTCATCTGGAAAGCATCACATTCTGTAATTAACATCTGATAATGTGACACAAAACAGTCTGCTTTAGTTAATTACGCCCCTACACTGATAAGCAGAAGATTTAAGGAAGTAAGGTGTTGACAAATAGAGCTTGCTCACCATCTAGTGCAGACTTATGGAGTCCTCGAGCAGTAGACAAAACAGACAGGCATCTGGTAGATCTCTGTGGACAAACAATTGTGTTTGAGTGACTTATTAGATCGATCAATATCTATATACAGTACTGTGCAAAAGTCTTAGGCACATAAGATGTTTCACAAAAGCATTTGTCTTAAGATGGTTAATTATATCTTCAGCTTTAGTGTGTCAATAGGAAATATAAATGTTAGACTCCCAAACATTACTTTGCAAATAGAAAAGATTAGAATAGAAGAACAGGGAGCCCTGCAACAGATGTCATGGTCCCTATAGAGCCCCCCACTGAACATTGTGTCAGTTTGAGATTACATATAGAGACAGAAGCAATTGATACAGCTGAAATAGATAGAAGAACTGTGGTGAATTCTCCAAGAAGCATGGAACATCCAAGAAAAACTGTCCAGGTGTACCTAGGAGAATTGGTGCTGTTTTAAAGACAAAGGTGGCCACACCAAATATTGATTTAGCTTTTTATGTTTACTGGACATTAAGTGATAAATGAAAACTATTTATGCCATTATTTTTTGAAGACATCCTCACTATGCAACATTTTTTACAGTACTGTGTGTGTGTGTGTGTGTGTATATATATATATATATAATATAGATTTGTTTCTATGCTATACTTTCTTGACATGCAGAAGCACAGATAAAATGCACATTTCAAAATGTCAAAATTTACATAATAAATGCTTCACTGCTTTATTTGAAACCATGCAAAGGCCACTTTCAGTTTTATTTAACAAGATTTTTTGGAATAGCTATCCAAAGTGAAATCATGTAGTTTTGCATCTATGAAACATTTTTAAAAAAAAATTATTTAAGAACATTTATTGTAAACTTTACAGTTTGGCTTAAGTAATATACCATTCCTGCCAGTATACCATTATTTAAATTAATTTTACTTTATAAAACTAGCAAACACATATATGAATCTAGAACTTACATTTACACAACATGATAGCATAAAATTCTCTACCTGTACAGTTAAAAGCATGTTGTCGTTTTTTGTTTTTGTGGTTTCAAAGACGAAGTTGTCTTCTTTGCTCTTATCTTTTTTTTTGCCGTGGATATCTTGTAGATAGAGGATGCTCATTTGCTGGAGTCAGGTGTGTCCAGATCTCCTTTTTATACAGTACTCAACCACGAAAGACAGTGATACACCCACTGAACACACAGAAGAACCAGGGCTGGAACTTCCGGTACTGTTTTTTTTATTTAGGTCCATAGGTGGAATTTCACAGAAGGAAACAAATTGTCTATTGCAAGGGTTAATGATGTCATCATTGATGAAAGGACATGGGTTGGTTGGCATCACTGTTGCTCCTCCTACCTCCATTGAGTATGTTTCTATAAACTTAAAGCATTCTTCACAAGCATCTCAACACTTCAATACAGATCAGCAATCTTCATTAGGTAAGTTTCTTCTTTCTGTAATCATTTTAATAAGAGAACATAGGCACTACACTTAAGATATCACAGTGTTATATATCAGGGTAGTTGATGCATAATGTGTCAGACCTTTTTAGATTAAAATTTATAAATGTATATTTCACTAATTCATTTTAAAAGTGCAAATATTCGATGTAGTCTCAATTTAAGATAATTAAAGATGCATGTATAATTATAAATACAAGAGAATTTGCAAAATGCTGTTTAAAATAGTTTTAGATGGAATATAGCATGTCACACCATATGACACTCTCCAAAAGTATTGTATGGCAAATGCCATCTAAGTGGGAACATCATCATTTCATTGCAAACTCTTAAAAATCTTAAAAACAAAGTCAGCTCAGACTCACTAAAAGTTTATCCTCAAGTGTTGTCCACAAACTGCTGTCTGTCTGTGTTGACTGCCTTCAGCATGTTTGAAATGAACCAGACTCAGTCTCTTTAGTTGTCAAACAAGTTGTTTCCTGGACTGTAACACTACCAGCTCATTAGGACAGCTAAGAGTCACATTTGTGTTAAAGAGGCAGTTTGAGTTTTAAAAAAAAAATTTTTTTTACCCTATGCCTGAGGGTTTAAACATTGGCTCCTACACAGCTGGCTGCTCAACCAAACACCTGTGCCACTTACCTACGATAGAGTGGGCGGATATGACACTGAAAACAGCAGTGAATAAAGTGTTTAGCACACACCCCATATATGACAAGAGGAAAGAGTGCCAGAGAAGGGAAAATGAGGCTTTGACATAACAAGTCTATTATTTAACATTACATTTGAACACTTTATTCTCTATTCTCTTTTATTTTAGCATTTGAAAATAGTCAAAAAAAGTGACTGATTACATGTTTTGATTGGTAGTACCTAACCACTGGTGTACATATAACCATCTCTAAATGTACAGATTGTAGAAAGTCAATTAATGCTGATATCCATAAATTATATGGGGAGTATTAATGGGGAGTGATCAAGTTATTACTTATTTAAGTACACTGTGAATCAGTTAATTGATGATTATGAGATTTGTTCTTTGAATGATCAAAGTTTAGCATTGCAACAAACGTCAAATTTTTACTCTTTACCTTGTCCTATTTAGGCTATTTAATATTATCAGCTGAAGCAACGATTTAAAGTGAAAGAGGGCATGGCCTCAGCAAGTGGGTTTCCAGCAAGTTTTTACAGTGAGCCAGGCGTGCTCGGGCTCCTGGCCAATGGCATTAGTGCTTTCCTTGTCCTACTGCAGAACTTCCATGGTGCCAGGACTGGCATTCCTGCAGAGGGAGTGGAAAACATCTTAGCAGGTCTCTTTTTAGACTATATATACTAACTCATTGGTTTTGTTATTTTGAATAAATAAACAACAAGCAAGAATTAGACATGTATATGTTAAAGGTGATGATTGTGATTTTTCGTTGTTGGATTACTTTCTCCTATATATGTCCAGAGACAACTATAAGTAACCCCTTATAGTTGAAAAAAAAAAAAAAGGTGTAAACATTATGGCGTTATTAAACCATTGCTCTTTGTTTGAGCATTCTGACCGACTGATTTACCGTCCAATATCAGATGGGAGTATTTGGGAAACATGTTTGAAACAGTGGGTCTCATTCACTAACCGTGCATACATACGTATTTGTGCACAAAATCTGCGTACGAACAGTTTCACGCTTGATTCATAAATAAGTTTGCACTAAAATTTAGTCTAAATTTAGTTAAGGTTCTGTTTCATTAACATTAGAACGATGGTAAGAACAAATTCATATGCGTACGCACCAGTTGTGAATCAGGCAATTTTTTTTGTGAGAAGTTTTCCTGTGTGTACAAGTACGCAAAATCTATGCAATTTTTAGTGAATGAGGCCTAGTAATTATTTTTGCAATTCAATTTGGTGTCAATAGTGGTGCGGAACTTACACACTTCACCTTTAATACCAGTATCACACTGCTAAGTTCCAAGAGTGGCCTCACCTTTCTTTGTATGCTAATTTGTGCAGGTGTTCATCTTATTCTAATTGGCGGAGTGTGTCAGCTTGTGGCAGGCTTGCTGTCTTTCCGAAAATATGACCATCTGAGTGGCACATCCTTTGTAGGATATGCAGCACTTTGGGGGAGCTATGGGGCCACAAGAATCTTTCTAGGTGCCAACCAACCAAGTCCAAACCCTTTCAATGAATCAGCAATGATAAATAGCACATCCCAAGAGCTAAACATAAACTCTACTCTCAATACAACCATCATTCCAATGTACATCAAAGAGTCTGCCATAGCTGGGCTAGTACCTTACATCCTTCTGTCCTTTCTACTGGCCTTCTGTTCAGCAACAGTAAACTACATCATGCCCTTTGTGTTTGGAGCCATCACCCTCACACTGATATTTGAGGCTGTAGGTCTGGTGGCAGGATGGGCTCTCGTGGTTTCTGGCATTCTGGAGCTCCTAATCCTTCTCTTTGCCATATATGGCTCATCAGCACTGCTAATTAAGGGATTAGCCCAACGATATGTGCTGAAAGGTTTTGGAAACCCTCTCTTCAACGTGCTGCTCCTTGGAACCACCAATGCTAGCAGCTCCCAAAGCCTGGGCCAGGAGAAGAAAAAAAACACCAAGTATGCTGAACCTATGGCCTTGGGATTCTTCTGCGACACGGTTTCTCCATTTATCTTTGCCTTCTACGCCTTTGGCTACTTCCCATCAATCCAAGTAGCTGCCATCTGGATATCCATCAATTCTGCTGCTCAGCTTTTATCTAGCTATTATGCATACCTGCGTCAAGACTGCTACCATGCAACCAAGTTTGGATTTCATTGCATTTTTTGGTTGGTGAAGACCTGGGAAGAGTATGTGGTATCTGCATTCATTGGCAGGACTGAGGCTGGTCAAGTAAGGCAAGCCATGGTTGGGAACTGGTTCTTCCTATCTGCTGCCATGGTTTTCTGCATTGTGAGTCTCAACAAAGACACTCTTGAGCTGGTCCACAATTCGGTTTTCGTCCTGGTGACCATATCAACCATCTCCCAGATCCCCATTGATGGGTACTACATATTTTTTGGAGTGACCTGTTCCCTATTCACTGTCCTTTCCTTCTATGGCACCTTTGCTCGGCTCATCAACACCATTGCTGAGAAGTTCTTGATTCCTATTGGACCCCAACTGGTCTCCACTGAATCCCTCCAAAGATGTCTTGGCTTCCTCAAGAGGTCTAATTTGGATGAGCCTGAAGGTAAAGGTGCATTGCTTCCTGATGCATTATTCTATCTCACCAACGGGGTTGCCGCTCTCTCAGCCATTCACAGCAGTCAGTATGGACTGGCGTTCTTCGACCTGACTGTTCCCTGGCTACTCATCCCAGGAGCCATCATCCAGGCCTATGTCAGTCGGCTTCAGGTACAAGGAGGCCAGAGGTTCGGCTCAGTCATTCCCTCATTTTATGTAGCTATTTGGGCTACTTGGAGCTGGTTTAGGTTTGCAGGTATGAGAGTATAATATTTCATTGATAGAATTAAAAAATACTTTCCTGAAATTTTGGATAGAATTGTAAAATGTTGAATTTTTCCCTTGCAGGACATCGGTTGCAAATATCTGCAGAGTCAGCAAATGGATTTGCAGCTGGGGCGATAGCCTTCTTGGTCATCAATGCTTTCTTGATTCTAGTTGGTAAGTCTGTGTACTATTAGGTACTGTGTACGTAAGATACGTCGTATAAAACAAGTTTCGTCATGTAATTTGACAAATTGGCCTTCTTTCTTTACAGCTGCCTATGGCAGTCTTGTTCTGTTAGCGCTGACCACAGTCATGGAGGTCATCATAGTCTGTTTTCTTCTCTCTGTTTTTGGAAGACTTCCCTACAAACTGGAAGGTACAGTACAGAATTTATCTTCACACATTTTGTAACCCTAACTAAACGTAACAGTATTCAGGATTCAACAAAGATGCTTAAATTACATAAAATATTGGTAATTTTGCCAAGTAGGACATGCTCCTGGAACAGCATTTCTGTCAACTGAAGGTAGTCTTAACCCTAACCCCAACACTAACCCTAACCACTGAACTACCCCTACAATTAGAAGAAAATTATATCTTTAGAAGCATGTTGTTCAAGCCCCAACCCCAACCCCAACCCCACCCCTAACCCTATCCCTGACCTTAAAATCTGATTGGTTCATACGAATGTTGCTTCAGGACCAATAAGTATGTTCATACATGTCCTACTACGCTAAATGTAAAATATCATGTCTAAAAATCACATTCCATTTTCTCCAAACTCTTTTTTTTTTTTTTTTTTAGTTGCTATGCTTGCAATTTTTGCAATCATTTGCTTGTATGGCATGCTAGCATCCCTTGTGAACAGTATCTTCTCTAAGACATTGATACCAGTTGGACCTTCCCTTATTAAGGTATAAGATGATTTACCAATGAGGACAAAATGTTTATGAAGTTTAATTAAGTCACACATTCATTGTTAGACAGAAACTTAGTCCAGTTGATCTGTTTCTCCAAGGACAAGAGGAAGAAGGAATCTGTGACCACACACCCATGTTTCATTGCCAATTCCCGGGAAACCAGTGGACTTCTCAAGATTGCCAAATTGCTGGAAAACAACGGAGTGTGTGGCATCCCTACAGACACAGTATATGCCTTGGCTGCTTCATGCAAGAACCCCAGGGCAATTGAGAAGATCTACAGCATCAAAGTACGTGCTTGTATTTCTGTAATACAATATTATTTTACAAACGATCAAATGCTTGTGCTCTGTCAATTAACCCATTAACTTCTCTCTGGTAGGACCGTCCTGCAGAGAAACCTATTTGCATCTGTATTTCAAGTGTGGAGCAGCTTGTGGCTGCAAAACCTCCTTTCAGTCCTCTTCTATGGGAGTTCATGAGAAATGTCTACCCAGGAGGCATTAGCTGCATCGTTCCAAAGGGGGATTGGCTCTTAAAACTTGGTAGGGTTTATCAGTTACCGATAAAGGTTAAAAAAAAATAATTAAACAGTGATTTTTGCCAATGGTTCCCTAATGGTTATGCTTCAGGGCCCAAATTCCACCTGCTAGACCTGTACCAAGCCAGCACTAACCAGCTTAACCAGCCTAGACCAGCATAGGAATTGCATGCTGGTTAAGCTGGTTAAGCTGGTCTTTCAACAGGGGTTTTCTCCTCCCTTTTAAAATTTGATAAGCCTATTTATTTTGTTATCCTAAATGTGCACGATTACATGTTTTTTTTTGCATAGTATTATTTACATTTTCACATTGTTTTCAACATCTGTTGAGAACTACTGATTTTATCTGTTGTCTTATGTAACTTTCCATGGTCTTGATGTTCTCAGGTGTGGGACCTGCATATGACTGCGTTGGGACCAGAGACAGCATTATGATTCGAGTACCTGACCACAC
This sequence comes from Myxocyprinus asiaticus, assembly GCF_019703515.2. Classification (NCBI taxonomy): domain Eukaryota; kingdom Metazoa; phylum Chordata; class Actinopteri; order Cypriniformes; family Catostomidae; genus Myxocyprinus; species Myxocyprinus asiaticus. The sequence continues at coordinate 4,693,561 of NC_059365.1, read as the reverse complement.
CGTTACGGCTCACCTGTGTGAATTCACTGGTCCATTGGCCATCACATCAGCCAATCCCAGTGGAGAAGCTGACAGTGTCCACCATGACATGGTCATAAAGTACGTTGTCATTTATCAAAGCATGAAATGTACATGAAATGTTACCTTCAGAAGACCCCAAAGAACAGGTTAAACATAAAACTCTTTTAAATGTAAGGTGCAATGATCCATTTACTAATAAGCAGTGTGTTCTGTGATCAAAGGTTTTATCAATATCCTAAACCAAAACCTCTTCTGATGCCAACTTTATTATCAGGAAGGATGTATTTTCCGCTTGTCTTGACAGTTTATATTAAGTTAGTCCTTGATTGATGGAATCAAGGTATAATCGGGCCATTGTTTTCTTTCTTCAAACAGTCGTCTTGGGCACAAGATTGAAGGAGTTCTGTGTGATGGGGAATCCAATGAGGTGGTGGCTTCAACTGTAGTGAACTGCCTGAAAATTGATGAAGGTAAAATGATATACCAGATAGTTTTAATTTCACTGAAATATTTATACCATTCGAAAAACAATGATAATATATGCACGTTCATTTTTCAGGAACTATCGGCATTCTACGTGAAGGTTGTGTGCCTGCACTGAAAGTTAGGCAGATTTTTGAACGGGTGAAAAACAACATGCTATAAAAAGAAAATCATCTTCTCCAGCATCTGTAGTTGCTTTATTTTATGTGAAGGATTGTTTAGTCTGCACATATGAACAGAAAACATTAAATAACTTTATAGCATTATCAACAATGTATATGTCAAGAAGTATGATCTTGTAACATATTAAAAAGTTGCTCAGTGAATATGTTATGCATTTTCACTTCCATATGTTTGCAGATGTTTTACCAAAGTTTGGTATCACATCTTAACAGAATTTGGTGAAGTTTTGAAACAATGTTTAAAAAATTGAACCATTCTTTTTATTAATTACTATTTATGCATTATTTCATTGTATCACATTGTAATGTGTTTGTTACTTAACAGTAACTGAATTGTATAGTTCTATGAAACACATGAGCATTAGAATCAGAGTGACATTTATATTTTATTTTTGCAAAATAAGCTTATGTATGTATATTGTGCACAGAGAAACTGTATATTAATATATGTGTGTGTATGTGTGTGTGTGTGTTTGTTAATTTCTCCAGTGTTCTTTATTACTGGCTAATAAAATATTGGAACACAAAGATTCGATGTGTTATGATAATCAAAGTTTATTAGAACTAGTAGTAGAACAAAACAAGACAAAGCACAAAAATATAAAAGAAAAAGTACTACAAAAAATATACAGAATTTACAGACAATATACACTAAATAGAATACACTAAATATTCACGCAGGTGTATATATACATAGGCCAAATGTTCAGACCACGTACAGATTACAAAGTATACAAAATATGTAAATTTTGGTGGAATTTGCAGATGTATAATTATGTACATTTTGCTATTCTCTAACTATTAGAGGTGTTATGTAAGTGAGGATTGTTTGCCATTTTAGGGGATTGTAACAATGTAGAACACAAACTTACTTTAAAAACTTAAAGTTAAATAGTTTTAACTTTTATGCATGATATATTTCAGTATCTATTGTTGTAGGCATAATTGAAATGTCAATTATCCAAACAGGCTTTATTGCTCTGTTATCTCAGAGAACAATAGCATATAATGGTGTTTACTGTTTTAGCTTGATGGCCAATGTGGTCATAATAATAACATCACAAGCCATATTTAAAAATGTTTTTTAACAGTTTTTTTTAAGCAGAGCGGTTTTCTGACAAACGTTCCAAAAACGTGTTTGTTATTTTGATTTACTTTTCGCGGTAACAAATTTGTGGGTCATTTCGCTTCATTCTAATCTAAATTTTGTTATAATTTTGTTTAACACTGTACAATACGGTTCTAATCATTCACATTAGTTAATGCATTCCTATATATTCACTGTGCATTTTCACACTGAGAATAAATGAGTTCATCCAAAAGCTGAAAAATTTTGCTTTCAGAGGCTTTATATGGAGTTAGGATGAAAATAAGGTGCATTTCGAACTGTTCTGAGACCAGTGCAGACAGACAGCACACTGGAGGTTAAGCCATTCACTAAACAGGGAGCAAGGGAGCATCCTAAGTGCATTCACTCCTAACATCTGGTCAAAAGTCCAGTTTCAGGATGCTGATGATGTTTGGACCACTCAACATGTTTGGCAGACATGGGACAATGATTATTAGTACATAGATTCAGAATTATATCATTTTATATTAAAATGATTTAGCAGTGATTTGATGATGCTGGGCATTACTTTTAATCAGAATTATGTATTCATCTTTCTAGAAAATAAAATGTAATGTTTATAACGTCTCAAAAACATGAATAACCAACACTCCTGGACACATAATAAACTATTTGATGAAAACAATCTGACTTTCTATAGCTTGGTATTTCTTACAACTTAATCCCGCTGTCCAGATATGAGGACATACATTTTTAGGAAAACTATTTGCTCTAGAAATTATTATTATTATTATTATTATTATTATTATTATTATTATTGCTTGTTTATTAGGTGCTACTAATTTAGTTACAAATCAAAAAATTTACTTGAAAATGCACACATTCATCAGGAGGTTAATTTTTTATCAAAGCTGAATAAGTTCGATACTGAAACACTTTGTCTATGTTATGTTGCAACATTAATGTGATTTCCACTCATACTGATCTATGTTTGTGCTGTCACAAAGCATTATTGAACATATTGTAAGTAAAGTGTTTTTACATTTTAGAAGCTGTCCATACATTGACATTGTAGTATCAGTATGCAAAAAATGTATGTGTGCCAGAACTACATTTCTCGTACAAATACTTTACGTATGAATGCTAATGAGATCAGATCAACTTAACTGTTATTTTGATAAAATCCCCTTCCTTTTTCTTTCGAAACAGTGAAGGAATTCATTTCTTCCTGTCATACAGCAAGACAATCCCTACTATATTTAACTCATCTGAAAGTATGACGTGTCAAATTTAGTTAAGCATTAATTGTTTCCTTAACAGAAAATGTGACATACTTTCAGTGGCGGATTTAGGCAAGGGTTAGTTGCTTGTAATAATGCATAATATACTCTTATTTCTATAGTCATTACATGCAATATGTAATTGTATGTGATGGTATCAGATGGTAATATACAATACGATTACCCTATTAATATACCATGGTATTTGCATTGTACTTGTCCAAAAAACAATGTTTTTGTAAGTGGAACATCATGTTTAAATATATCTCATTTGAATTTGGATCAGATTTTAAGCTATAGTGCAACATAATTGGTTGTTAGTAATGGCTTTCTAGCATTTTTACTATAACTTCTTTACTGTAACTGTCCTTGTTAGAAAGGCTACAGTCACGCCTGTGGGGTTTCCAACCAAATTTACTATTGTTAATTAAAGTCATTCAAACCTATTTAAAGCACTGTGTGTGATATTCTACCACAATGTATGCAATTTTCACCCAGACTGATTGTCCCTAATGACAGACACACCCTGTAGTCTAAAGACTACTACAGTTACTCAGCAGTGTTTTTGTATTCAAGCAAAGATTAAGTTACAGAACGCACATATGACTGGCTCTCCTTGAAAACAACAATGCACCATCATGAAGAAAGGAAAGTTGCTGGCTTAGTGCCAATGGAGTGTCATTTTCTCCATAGTAAATTTATTTTTAACAATAACATATAAACCTTTCAAGACAGATCTCCCATGAGAATAATATATGACCTGCTCCATCATTTTATGTCAATATGATCCAGAAACATGAGTATTATGCAATAAAGTCTCAGCCAAATTTGAAATGATTATATCTTGACAACGGCTTGGAGAAACCTGAAGATCCTGCCACCGTTTGGAGATTTCCGTGCTGCAGTTATGCCTACTTGAGATCAGCCACTGATAAAACTAATAATGTGTTTCTGTCATAGGTGTCATTTAAGGGTGGGATGGCTGGGACATGTACCTACCATTTTTTACCTTTGCCAATTTTGTCCCCACCACTTTTTGAAATAGCTTTCATTAGATAAGTGTCTAATGCAGAAACATCCCTAGTTCTTGAGCAGGAGTTTCCAGTTAAATTGCAAAGCAAAATGCAAAAAGATGTGTACCCGCTCATTATATACATCAACTAGATGCACTCATCATTTATTAAAATAAAAAGTTATATTAGGGAGGATTAGAACCCAGAGCTCCTTGTGGATTCCCCAATTTTGGAATACCCAATTCCCAGTGCGGTCTAAGTCCTCGTGGTGGCGTAGTGACTCGCCTCAATCTGGGTGGCATAGGATGAATCTCAGTTGCCTCCGTATCTGAGACAGTCAATCCGCTCATCACGTGGCTTGTTGAGCGCTTTACCGCGGAGACATAGCGCGTGTGGAGGCTTCACGCTATTCTCCTCGGCATCCACGCACGACTCACCACGCGCCCCACGAGAGCGAGAACCACATTATAGGGACCACGAGGAGGTTAACCTAATGTGACTCTACACACCCTAGCAACCGTGTCAGTTGGTTGCTTAGGAAGCCTGACTGGAGTCACTCAGCAAGCCCTGGATTCGAGCTTGCGACTCCAGGTGTGGTAGTCAGCGTCTTTACTTGCTGAGCTACCCAGCCCCCCCCCAGTTTGTCATTCTTGCTAAATTTACTGATCTATGTATTTATCCACTGACAAACAAAATCCAGACAGTGCCAGATGTACGGATGAAGTTCATTATGTGAAATATTTATCGAAGCCCTTAAATTGGCCATCAAGACCAACTGTTTATCAAAAAGTAAAAGATTGTTTGACATTATCCGCACATATCCTAATTAATATTCATGAGTTTCGCCACTTCATGACATCACCCCCAATAAACTTGAAACATTTTATATTAAATATTTAAATGCATTTCATACTTGGCATCAATGGTTTGTCAATAGATTTATATTGTACCGATTTGATTACGACATTCGCACTGCAACAGTTGCTCATTCACTGATAAAGAATGTTTTTTTCTGGTTTCAAAATACTTTTCTGTTTCAAATAAAATTAAGAAATGTTCTGATTCAACTTGGAGCTTTACTGAAAAATGTTTGGCCACTCGGTGGGTGAACACTGTTGACATAATATTGAGAACATGCTTCTTCTGTAAAGCAGTGCACAATATTGGCTTTGTCATTGATATATTTTGGGTGGTAAATTAGGACACAATACTGGCACCATGGGCATGCTCTTAGATTCATGACTGTAAACAGGATGCTCAGGGAGGTCCTGCCAGCTGACCGAGACATCATGACACAGTCTTGGAATTCAAGAGGCAGGATGTTCTCGTCAAAGACAGGCAGGCAAATAAACTGACATGGCAGGTCATGAAGTTTGGGTCTCCTCCTCAAAAAAACACACAAAAGCCCAACACATTGCCGTCTTATTTTCATTGAGATTTCCTGGTAAGACACTCTTTTCTGTTGAAGTAGTCACGCTTGGTATGGCTGTCATTTCTCTTGGTCACTTACTCTATGGAAACAAGTCTTTGATGACTCAAAGAGGCCATTTAATGTGTAACTTACAAAACAATCCCTCTTGTACTTCCTTATGGGTCAAACTGGAGTAAGTACAAATGACTCCAGAGTATCAATTACCTTTTGTTCAGTAAATGAGTAAATGTAGAAAAATTCCAAACAAACAGATTTCTTGCTTCTACTGTTTGTCTACAAGTAGTTTACTTTAGTCTTCTTAATTGACCTGCTGGGTGACACTTCCTTATTGGCTTTTTTTGGCTGATTTTTTCTATTTTGAGACTTCAGGAACAAAAACAAAGGAACAGAGCGAAACTCATGAAAAATGTCCTCGTTCACATTGAAATATACAAACAAAAGCCAGACTGTATTCTTACAGGCATGGTCGAAACATCATTGGAAAGGAATGAAAACAGGGTTTGTGTTAGTATTTATTCAGGAATAGAAAGTATTTAATTGAAATTCCTGTTTTAGCTTTGGACTGATGTTGCCAAAGTGATGATAACATCACAAACCAGAGGTTTTTCCTTGTATTTAGCATAACTTCAATTTAACACTGATTTTTACCAACAATGAAGGAAGTCTTTCCCAGAAGTCATAAAACAAAACAATATATGCTTGATACGACTTAACTAAGAGTAATGTTTCAAATAACATGTTAGTGGAGTGATGACCAAACATTCATCTTTGCACAAAGATTATGCATCATTCTTCACTGTTGATTGGAGGTGATTGAAATAATAAGAAAGCAATCATAAAGTTGTATTTGTCTAGGCTTGATTCAAACATCATTGTAAAGAAATACAATGTTTTATGACAGTGTTTTATCTAGAATCAATGGTATTTAATGAGGTTTTTCTGATGATGCCAAAGCGATCATTAAGACAATATCCCAGACCAAAGTCTGAAATGCTGAATTTTTGTCATTTAAAAAAAGGAGTTTCTTTGGAATTAAAAATGCACAAGATGCACCTGTTTGAGTTAAATTCATTCACACATAGTGTTATCTAGCTTTTCTCAGAATCACCATCAATTCTTTCAAATCAACTTCCTTTTATGTACTTAATCCTCATACACAAGTTCAGTTATTGCCAAAATTAAACTACAAGACAATAATTTCACCCTTAACTTTAAATGAATGATGTGTCCCCTTTTAATACAATTACTTTGGACAAATATATCTATAATACACTGCCTGGCAAAAAAAATAAATAAAGATTTTACCATTTGGATTTGAATAAGCCAATACTTAAGAGTCTATGATTGGATCATTATTGCAGTGATTAATATGTTTCAGCTGGCAACAATTCTTTTAACCCTAACTGATGCAGTGTGTAGCTTCTCACTTCTTAAACAACCATGTCGGAAGACGTATCCCGTGGTCGTGGAAAAGATGTTACTGTGTTTCAGAAGTGGCAAATTATTGGCCTGCATCAAGCAAAGAAAACAACTAAGGAGATTGCTGAAATCACTGGAACTGGGTTAAGAACGGTCCAACGCATTATTAAAACCTGGAAGGATAGTCGTGAACCATCAGCTTTGCAGAAGAAATGTGATCGGAAAAAAATCTTGAATGATCGTAATCTGAGATCACAAAATGCTTGAAGTCACATCATAAAAAATCAACAGTAGAACTCACAGCTATGTGTAATAGTGAAAGTAAGAGCATTTCCACACACACAATGTGACGAGAACTTACAGGATTGGGTCTAAACAGCTTTGTGGCCACAAGAAAGCCACTTGTTAGTGAGGCTAATCGGAAAAAATGACTTCAGTTTGCTAGGGAGCATAAAAATTGGACTGTGGAGCAATGGAAAAAGGTCATGTGGTCTGAGTCAGATTTACACTATTCCAAAGCGATGGGCGCGTCAGGGTAAAAAGGGAAGCACATGAAGCGATGCACCCGTCATGCATAGTGCCCACTGTACAAGCCTCTGGACGCAGTGTTATGATCTGGGGTTGCTTCAATTGGTCAGGTCGAGGCTCAGCAACGTTATGTGGCAATAAAATGAAGTCAGTTGAGTACCTGAATGTACTGAATGATCAGGTTATCCCATCAATGGATTTTTTTATTCCCTGATGGGACAGGCATATTCCAGGATGACAATGCCAAGATTCATCGGGCTCAAATTGTGAAAGAGTGGTTCAGGGAGCATGAGGAATCATTTTCACACATGAACTGGCCACCACAGAGTCCTGACCTTAACCCCATTGAAAGTCTTTGGGATGTGCTGGAGAAGACTTTACGGAGTGGTTCGACTCTCCCATCATCAATACAAGATCTCAGCCAAAAATCAATGCAACTCTGGACAGAAATAAATGTTGTAATGTTGCATAAGGTTGTCGAAACAATGCCACGACGAATGTGTATTATATGTATTATATACATATATAAAAAAAACTGTTTAAATTATTATTATTCAAGTTTGAATTCTTATGACAACAGATTGTAAGGGCCAAATGCAAAACTTATTAGCTTCATTTCCTTTAGGCCAAATTATTGCAAATATTGTTTTTTTAAAAAACAATCTTTTTTTAAATGAGGTGAGAAATCAATGGAAATGTATGTTTCTAGACCTCAGGGTCAAAATTGTGGGTTTTAGTGGGGGACTCTTAAGTTGTCCATGAGACAACTGTTGAAATACAAACAAGCTTTTTAATAGTGTCTTCATAGGACATATTTTTGCATTTTACTGTATTTCTTTCATAGAGTTTTTCTTTGAATTTAAATTAAAATATCTGTTTGTGTTAAATAGTTTTATGTGTTTTATATGACTAATTTAATGTGGAAAAAGTATCTGCTCAATACTAGTATGACAAAGACTATATCTTAATACAATCTGTTTCATTTGTACTTAGTGTTATATAACATTTCTCTGATGCATTGTCATTTAAAATCTACTTTTCAATGAAGTCATATGACAAGGCAATACGTGCATAACTTACAAATGTCTCCAGAGTATCAATTACCTTTTGTTCAGTAAATGAGTAAATGTAGAAAAATTCCAAACAAACAGATTTCTTGTTTCTACTGTTTATCTACAAGTAGTTTACTTTAGTCTTCTTAATTGACCTGCTGGGTGACACTTCCTTATTGGCCCAAACTATTTTGAGACTTCAGGAACAAAAACAAAGGAACAGAGCGAAACTCATGAAAAATGTCCTCGTTCACATTGAAATATACAAACAAAAGCCAGACTGTATTCTTACAGGCATGGTCGAAACATCATTGGAAAGGAATGAAAACAGGGTTTGTGTTAGTATTTATTCAGGAATAGAAAGTATTTAATTGAAATTCCTGTTTTAGCTTTGGACTGATGTTGCCAAAGTGATGATAACATCACAAACCAGAGGTTTTTCCTTGTATTTAGCATAACTTCAATTTAACACTGATTTTTACCAACAATGAAGGAAGTCTTTCCCAGAAGTCATAAAACAAAACAATATATGCTTGATACGACTTAACTAAGAGTAATGTTTCAAATAACATGTTAGTGGAGTGATGACCAAACATTCATCTTTGCACAAAGATTATGCATCATTCTTCACTGTTGATTGGAGGTGATTGAAATAATAAGAAAGCAATCATAAAGTTGTATTTGTCTAGGCATGATTCAAACATCATTGTAAAGAAATACAATGTTTTATGACAGTGTTTTATCTAGAATCAATGGTATTTAATGAGGTTTTTCTGATGATGCCAAAGCGATCATTAAGACAATATCCCAGACCAAAGTCTGAAATGCTGAATTTTTGTCATTTAAAAAAAGGAGTTTCTTTGGAATTAAAAATGCACAAGATGCACCTGTTTGAGTTAAATTCATTCACACATAGTGTTATCTAGCTTTTCTCAGAATCACCATCAATTCTTTCAAATCAACTTCCTTTTATGTACTTAATCCTCATACACAAGTTCAGTTATTGCCAAAATTAAACTACAAGACAATAATTTCACCCTTAACTTTAAATGAATGATGTGTCCCCTTTTAATACAATTACTTTGGACAAATATATCTATAATACACTGCCTGGCAAAAAAAATAAATAAAGATTTTACCATTTGGATTTGAATAAGCCAATACTTAAGAGTCTATGATTGGATCATTATTGCAGTGATTAATCTGTTTCAGCTGGCAACAATTCTTTTAACCCTAACTGATGCAGTGTGTAGCTTCTCACTTCTTAAACAACCATGTCGGAAGACGTATCCCATGGTCGTGGAAAAGATGTTACTGTGTTTCAGAAGGGGCAAATTATTGGCCTGCATCAAGCAAAGAAAACAACTAAGGAGATTGCTGAAATCACTGGAATTGGGTTAAGAACGGTCCAACGCATTATTAAAACCTGGAAGGACAGTGGTGAACTGTCAGCTTTCGTGGAAGAAATGTGGTCGGAAGAAATCTTGAATGATCGTGATCGTAGATCACTAAAATTCTTGGTGAAGTCACATCATAAAAAATCGACAGTAGAACTCACAACTATGTTTAATAGTGAAAGTAAGAGCATTTCCACACACACAATATGACGAGAACTTGCCGTAATCAAAGCTAAAAGCGGTCAAATGAAATAATAGAGTATGCAACTCTTTTTTATGCCAGGCAGTGTATCAGCTTTCATCAGTTTTTTTTACATAATTTATTTGAGTTCCATTTCAGTGAAGGAAGTAATTCCGAAAGTCATAAAACAAATCTAAATGTGCTTTATCTACCTTTTCTGTAAGAATGATGTGTCAAGTTTAAACAATGAAGCAAACAATGACCAAACGTTCACTGTATATCCATCATTTTTCATTGTTGACAGAATCAATAATTTAGGGCACATATTCCACTCTCATAAAGTTAAGAATAACAATGCAACTGCCAGATTAAAAAAAAGAAAAAGAAAGAAATTATGATTGATTATGGCAATTTATATACATATATAAAAAAAAAACAGTTTAAATTATTATTATTCAAGTTTGCATTTTTATGACAACAGATTGTAAGGGACAAATGCAAAAATGTTAAATATTGAAAATATAGTTTTTTTTAATTTTTTTTTTATGTTTTAAATGAGGTGAGAAATCAATGGAAATGTATGTTTCTAGACCTCAGGGTCAAAATTGTGGGTTTTAGTGGGGGACTCTTAAGTTGTCCATGAGACAACTGTTGAAATACAAACAAGCTTTTTAATAGTGTCTTCATAGGACATATTTTTGCATTTTACTGTATTTCTTTCATAGAGTTTTTCTTTGAATTTAAATTAAAATATCTGTTTGTATTAAATAGTTTTATGTGTTTTATATGACTAATTTAATGTGGAAAAAGTATCTGCTCAATACTAGTATGACAAAGACTATATCTTAATACAATCTGTTTCATTTGTACTTAGTGTTATATAACATTTCTCTGATGCATTGTCATTTGAAATCTACTTTTCAATGAAGTCATATGACAAGGCAATACGTGCATAACTTTAAATGAATGACATGTCTACTTTATTATGCTGTCACTTTGGATTAATTCAATTCTAATTTTAACTTTCATGTGTTCATGTCTTTTTCCGCTTCAGTTCTGAGAAATCACATCATTTTTACTAACGGTGAAGGAAGTAATTCTAAAAGTTATAAAACAAGACCTGCTTTATGAATAGCTCCCAGAACCGAAAGTATGACACATCCTGTTTAGTGGAGCAAACGTGTAATGACCAAACATTCACTGCATAGCAACCATCATCAAGATGTTTCCAAAATACAGACTCATCCTCTGTTTGATATTGGTACTGTCTATCTTTTTGAATGTTATTGCACCATTAAATGCCCATTATACTCAATAATCCATTCAATAAGTTTTGTTCAACTTGTTCAGAAGATCATCTAGAGCCAACTTTGGTGAACATTGTGCAAAATTGATAAGAGTAGTGAAACCCAAAATTAAGCTGATTCCTCCTTTGGGAGCAATAACCTCAACCAAGCGTTTCCGGTAGCCAGCCGCGGGCCATGCATTTTAAGTCTAGGCCTTCGGTGCGATTCATGCCATTAAGAAAACACAATTTCACAATGAATAAGATGCTATGCCTACGTGGCAGTCAACTAATAATACCAACTGACATTTAAAAGCACGTCCACGCACGAAAGCCGGAACTTGAAACGACACTTAATGCTCAAGCAAGCCTAATTTTAACTGCAGCATGACTGTTTTGTGAAATCATCATTTTTCATATTAATCTACCAAGGAGGTCTATAATACCTGGAAAAATCGATCTAATAATATTTGCAATTTAAATGTTGCTTGCAATAAATTTTGTTTCGTTAGGGTACACGGTTATGCTGCGTTCCATTCAAGTTGGATGTGGGATATTCATACTTGATATCTCCGACCATAAATGCATTCCATTCCCCAATATTCGGAAGATGACGTTTAAGGAAACAAAACTGCAACGCTCCCGTTAGCTTAGCAGGGGTTTGACTCTCATTAGAGATGTCTCTTAGCAACCCAACTGATAAACATTGCTGCAGCGCTTGCATTTGTGCTTCAGGTGTACGATTATCAAAAGAGATTGTAATGTTTTATACACCTGTTTCTGCAGGCGTTTGTTTAACAAGCTTTAATATCATGTAATGTGGAAATGAACACATTTATCGATATTACTTAATAAAGTGAATATTTATCACTTACTTTGTATATCTCCCTGAGTGTCCACATGTTTGTGTGACATCATGCCCCTGCATCTCGGTGAAATCAGAGTTGAGAATTTCTGCACGAGCCTACAAGTTGTAATTCTGACTTTAAGATGCATTCCATTGCACTATTCCTAGTAGGAAGTTGTAAAATCCGACTTTCCGAGTTGAATGGAACGCAGCACTACCTTTCTAAACTTGATCCGACACTGAATGCTCCAGCAGCCTAATTTACACTTAGAAAACTCCTGATGTTGCTATAACAATGCAAAAAGCACTTGCCAATTTGCTTGAAGTGAAAATCAGTCCTTCTTTCCTGTTTAATAAATTAAGCAATCACACGGTCATGCAGAAAATCTCGTGTTTTTAAATCCATAAGGATCTCTTTCTCAATGGCAATAGCGGCAGTGATGACAATCTCGCGCTCTTCGCTTTCAAATTACGTCACTTAAAGCGTGATTGCGTCACTCAAGGCCAGCTAGAAGGCCTTGACTGGGACATATCCTAAAGATCACACCCACCAAGAACAAATAAATCAATCTGATTGGCTGATGAATCTGACAATCTGACTTTAGTTGCTCATTCATTTGCACTGTTGAGGGATTCTGAAGAAATTCTGAAAATCTGCTTCAGCATGCGATTTGTGAAACAGCTGTCACACTTTGCTTGTAAGCATCAAGGAATAAATTCTGAATGGATAAACTTTTGTTTATAGATTAATTAAGAGTGGAAAGCGATTAAAAAAACATAGGCAAAAAGGTGATTGAGAATGAAAGGATGAAAAACATTTATTTATTTGGCACGTTAGGCCAGCAGAGAAGGCTTTGCTGGCCCTGAGAATTCACCACTGCCGGTAGCTGCGGATTAGACCTTCACAACATTCAGAAGGAATTTTGGACCATTCTTCCTTACAGAACTGCTTTAGCTCAGCCGTATTCTTAGGATGTCTAGTGTGAACGGCTCTTGTGGTCATTCCACATAATTTTTATTGGGTTAAGGTCTGGGCTCTAACTGGCCACTCCAAAAGGTGGATTTCCCTTTTTTAAGCCATTCTGTAGTGCATTTATATCGATGTTTAGGGTCATTGTCCTGCTGCATCACTCAACTTCTACTGAGCTTCAGCTAGCGCACAGCCACCTTGACATTATCCTGTAGGATATCTTGAAAAACTTGGGAATTAATATTTCCCTTGATGATGGCAAGTGGTTCAGGCCCCGAAGCAACAAAGCAGCCCCAAATCATGATGCTCCCTCCACCGTACTTCACCATTGGGATGATGTTTTCATGTTTGTATGCGGTGAACAGAAATGTCAACCAGTCCCAATGATTCCTTCAAGTCTTTAGCTGCCACTCTAGGGTTCTTTTTTATCTCATTGAGCATTCTGTGGTGTGCCCAACATGGCTGGACGGCCACTTCTAGAGAGAGTAGCCACAGTACTAAATCATCTCCATTTATAGACAATTTGTCTAACTGTGGACAGATGAATATGTAACCTCTTCGGATAACTTTGTAACGCTGTCCAGTTATCGCAGGTCTTCTGAGATCTCTTTTTGCGAGGCATGGTCCATGTCAGCAGATGCTTCTTGTGAATAGCAACCTCAAAATGTTTGAGTGCTTTTTATAAGTCAAAGATGCTCTAACCCACACCTCCAATCTCGTTTCATTAACTGTATGCCAGGTTTGCTACTGTAACTCCTGACTCTAATTAGCTTTTGTTGATGTCATTAGCTTAGGGCAGGGGTCGACAACCTTTTTGACATTAAGTGCCATTTTTTTATTTTTCCTGGTCAATGGCCTCATGATCACACAGTGTATTTTCATCAGCTGAATGGGAGGGTAAACACTATTAAAGTGTGACAAGACTCGCAAGCCATTCGGGCATCACAAGCTGATCAACTATTTAGCCCTTTTCGGTAAATCGCAGCTGCAAAATCCTAAAACTTTATTTCCAGGTTTAATGTATATTTTAAATAGACTTGAAAAGAGTTTTGATCCCCACGATGATGGTTTATGTTTCCTCTTTTAATCGTTTAATGTAATTTTGAGTGTGACTATGGTTTAAGGACAGTGTACCTGTATGCTGGGTTGGAAATCTCAAAAATTAATAGTGGTGTTTTCCTTATTACATCATGTGTTGTTCTGAAACAAAAAAGAAACAAATGCGGGCACGTTTACCCACGCGATTAACCGAAAGTGAAGCGCTGCCAGCTCGTGATGCGCAAATGGCTTGCACGCACTGCACGAGTCTGTTGGGTATACTGCAGTCTCGTCACACTTTAACCGTTTGTTTAGCCTCCCGTTCAGCTGATGAAAATACGCTGCGTGATCATGAGGAAGGATTACATCAAGATGTAGATTGGAATTCAGGTGCGGAATTTCAAATAAATAAAATGGTCTACTCCTCTCCCACTGTTGATGGCGTGCCAGTGATTACCCCTCCACGTGCCAATGCTGGCACACGTGCCATAGGTTGTTGACCCCTGGCCTAGGGGTTCACATACTTTTTCAAACCTACAGTGTTGGGAGGGTTACTTTTGAAATGTATTGTACTACAGATTACAGAATACATGCTGTAAAATGTAATTTGTAACATTTTCCGTTAGATTATTCAAGGTCAGTAATGTATTCTAAATACTTTGGATTACTTCTTCAGCACTGGTAGATTTTTTCACTTGTTTTGACTATAAAAACTCTGCCAGTACAGTAAGACAAAATACACATGTTAAAAATACATTCTCTGAAAAACCTAAATATCTTATGCAGTGTTGTTTCTAAAACAAGATAAAACAAATTGATCTTGTTTTAAGGATTTTTAGATATTTTTACAGGAAAACAATACAAAAATTATCAAGAATATGATTTTTGCCCTAATATCAAAGGTCTTACTAGAAAAAAGAAACTATGATCCAACGGGAATTTTCTTGATAAAAAAATATGATCGTGCCTGGTAACGTGTGCATGTAAAATGGCTAGAAATAGCATTTTAGCTTAGCGTAAAGCTGACAATTTACACAAGGTTTATTTCTATTTCTTCTGCTCCAAACTTACTTCAAACTTACTTCTCTGTCTGCTCGTATGAATGTAACACATCATAAGAAAATGTTTCACCGCTGTTCAAATGCACTTTGGATCGCATCATTTATATGTATAAATGTTTTCCATCTGAAAGGACTAAATATTAAATGAAACAAATGACAATAAAATGCAAAGTAATCTCTTCAGTATTCTAAATACTTTTTGAATGTAACTGTATTCTAATTACCAATGATTTAAATTGTAACTGAGTGGAATACAGTTACTTATATTTTGCATTTTAAATACGTAATCCCGTTACATGTATTCCGTTACTCCCCAACACTGCAGACCTACACTGTGAATGTTTGAATGGTGTATTCAATATGTACAAGAACAATACAATAATTTGTGTGTTATTCATGTGTTTGTTCATTGTTGTAACTTAGATGATCAACTCAGATTTAAGACAAATGTATACATACTGTAAATGCAGGTAATTCCAAGGGGTTCACATACTTTTACTTGCCAATGTGTAGTATATGGGATGTGTTTAGAATGGAATACTAGTTTATACTTACCGAAGTCTGTGCAGTACACACTGTATACTGCCTACTATTTTTTTTTAAATAATAAGCAAAAAAAAACAAAAAAAAACATTTCAAACAGTAGTATGCTACAATGAATTATTGTCCTCACCTGACCTCATCATGTTGCATGTGGCATCCAGTTTTTATTATGAAAATAAAATGGATTATTTTCCATTTTTTAATTACATTTTGTGCACAATTTATTTACGTTTTCCATACAGTGTGCTCTGTTTTGCAATGCACTTTATATATATATATATATATATATATATATATATATATATATATATATATATATATAGTAGGTCATCCCGTTATTCCATGCATAAATAAAATTTGCACACTGTGCACTTTATACAGTACTATTGTATATACTTGTTTTTCAATTTTTTATGTTTTATCTGAACATCACCATTTGTGGGATTTATTCCATCTGAACAGTTTTGAGGTTAGTTGATCTCATTTTTATTTTTATTTTTTATTTTTTGAAGTGGGAAAGTAAAGTTAGAATTTTGGGGTAAGATGGCCCCCTCAGAAATGGGACCTAGAGCATATTGTAATAATTATTCATGGAATATAATTATTCAAAAAAAATTTTTTATTAATGAATGAGCTAACACTGAGAACTATCAGTGCTACATTCACAGTGATAGTCAATATTTCATTATTATACATTTTTGAGTTCCATTTTGAAGCAGGAACTGGGATGGAAGGGCATTACAGGGATTCAGTGAACATTATCCTGGAGAAAGCTTATATCTACAGGCCATTGCAACTGTTAAAACAATTTGGTAGAGCTCATTTGTCCGTCTCCACTAAGAAAATATTATTCAGTCATGACTCCATATTGATGACATATGAACACATATAATCTGAATGTATGTAAACATAAAGAGTGATCGTGATTCATTTTTAATAATATAATTTATTAAAGACTTTGACATTAATAATATACATAATTACAACATTTACAAACTTTACAATTCATAATATGCATTTATATTTCAGAATATGCATAATTTAGCCATTTTGTGAAATTGCATTTCCTTTATAAGAATAAAAAAAATAAAAATAAATAAAATACTTTCTAGTATTGTAATAAGAAAACCACAACTGAAATGATGTATATGACGATGTTGTACAAAAATGTTACAATATGGTAATATAATCTGTCATAGAGTTAACATAATTACCAACATCAATTAAAATACAATCCTGTAAAGTAATTTCATTGTTTCCCAATCCATTTGTGCAAATAGGTTGTACATTTCAAAACACGTTAAAATATTAATGTCAGTATCTATTGAGACTCATCCGAATCTAGAGAGTTCTGCCAGTCTGCAGGGGTCACATGACCAATACCAGAGTCTGTGTTCGTCTCTGAGAAGTCTGTCTGAGAAACGGTCAGATCTCTGTGAGGGTCTGTGATGTCTGACTCAAACGCTGCGTTCAGCTGACCATGTCTGTAACTCTTCTGAATCTCCTCGAAGATCTGAAGAACCTTGACCCAATCACAACAAACAGATTTGCTGTAAATACAAAAGCAATTCTGAGAATAGTCAGACATCTTTGATGGAAGGACAATGTTACCTTAGATTTAGGAATAAGACCGACACGGAAGAATCCGATCTGTCCACTCTCAATTTTGGTGCAGTCGACCACGGTAGAGGCGATATTCTCTGGTGACGGCCCATCGCACAGCACTCCATCTACCTAGAAGACATGTTAGGATATATTTAGAAAAAAAAATGTCTGCTGCGTTCACATTATGTCAGAATTACAATAAATACGAGAAGACATTGAGATTCTATTTGGAGTTGTTCACACTCTCAGACCTAAGAGTAAATGTCTAATTTCAATGGCAATGTTCATAGTGCCAAAATGCATCCATGCATGACTTTGTTCGTAAGCAAAATACTTCATTGCTACATTAATTCCCCTCTATATTCTCTTGCAGAATATTTAAGAACAAAGAAAGTGACCCAACTAACACTAGCTATAAAAAATCTACAATTTTGACAAAGATGTGAAACTCATGATTACGTAATTCCAACATGATGTAAACACAATATTAGTCCCCTAATGTGTAATACCGGTAAAAAAAAATGGCTTACCTTGTCGCCCAGTTTGGCATGAACTTGATTATGATGTGTTGTGTCTGCCTCACCGGTTGGGTTAGCAGATGTGACAGCAATGGGGCCCACCTGGTTTAAAAAAGGTTTTTAATAAGAAGAACAATACTACTATAGATTCCAACATGAACACGATCTACAACAACAAGACTTACCAAATTTATGAGATGTGTAGCTACACTACAATCTGGGTTTCTTATGGCTATGCTCTGTGGTGTGCCAATGTATTTGGATGAGTCGCCCAATCCAAAGAATTCCATCCATGGTGCTAAGATTAAAAGTTGAAGTTTGGTTTAAAAAAGTTGTTTTTAAGTTGTTTTACATAATTTTGCATCTCAGGTCCACCGTGTTAATCAAAGATGAGAATTACCCACCTCTAGCTATTACTAAGCTAATGGAAGATGGCCAGGCAGCCTCCATAAAGTTCCAGAGAATAGGGCTGATCTGTTGTCTGACCGGCTCCAACTGCTTTAAGGAAGAAATCCATAAGGACATGGGACGCTCTTTTGCCTGTTTCTTCACCCTGTAGAGGTACGATTACATGGTTAGAGGCACTAATGAAGCAACATAAACTAAAGTATGTGCCTAAAGCCCTGTTCACACTCAGTACATATGCATGCACTTTAAAAGTTCAGTTTCAGTCGGACTATAATAATTTGTCTTTTTAAAATGTCATGTAAACCTGGGTCAGTATTGGAATAAGATCATTGGGGGGATTTTTGTGAAGTCAAACTAAAGGGCAAAGTTTACTGTGGTTTCTCACACACAGTGCGTGTGATGCAAACTTCGTTATCAGCCCAGTACACGCGTATTGTCCGCATGTTCACAAAAACCGAAGTATACCGAAGTCTGCACATGCGTTCGACATTGACTGTGCTAAAAAGAGTATCACAAATCAGTCGTAGTGCGCATCCGTCAAATGTGTCTGTATGGGCTTGCGGTCTAAATAGTCTACGTTGAAAGGCTAAGCACTAGACCGTGCACGAAACGGAACAGCACGTGGAAAAATAACGTATACCCTAGCCTTAACAGACCTAGATAATGCGATTATAGCTTGGCTTTGTCCAGCATGTACACGTTAATCAGACCACAGTTGGCCTCGCCATTGTGCGCATGCTACGAAAGTCACATGGTATGCGACTTGTATTTAACCCAACGTAATTGACGTCCGTCCTTCAAATATTCAATTACACATTGTGCCATGTATACTTGTATAGACAAATGAAGACTGTAGCTCGAATATGCAAAAACCCACTGTAGCTGGATTATAACTTGTGAACGTACTGACTGACAGCGATTTTAACAGTCGCTAGTAGGAAATTCATCACTGGACATTCTTGGTGGGCTGTGCAACTGGACAGCTTTTGCAAATCAGATCACAAATTAGATGTTTTGCCATTACAATAACATTTATTCTATTTTGACCACATCCACAATTTTGTTTTTTGAAAACGCATACATTTTGCTACGTTTACACTAGAACAGCATTTCCGCCAGCGAAAACGGAGCATTTCGAATACACTCTCCACTACCGTATACTTTGTCTGAGTTTTCAAACTAAAACAGGTTATTGTGGCCTTTGACTTTGAGATCGAGTCGCTGGACACACCCATATCGGCCGTTCACGCTCATGTCGCCAGAAATAGTGAACTCTCTTTGAAAACGTCACTTTATCGCTGTCAGTGTGAAAAGGGCTTAAGTTTTGGTCTTTAAAAATATCAAACTGGAATATAACTGACCTATAGGCTTTTTCAACAGCCTGTGGACGATTGCAAGCTGCTACAAGAACATAGACCGTGTCAGTGGGCATCCCACATATTCCGCCATTCTTCATGATCTCTGTCAAAAAATAAAGAAGTTATACATACGCATTCACAACACTGTACACTCACTGAGCACTTTATTAGGAACACCTATAAACCTACTTATTCGTGCAATTATCTAAACAGCCAATCATGTGGAAGTCATCCAGATACGGGTCAGGAGCTTCAGTTAATTTTCATATCAACCATCAGAATGGGGAAAAATTTGATCTCAGTCATTTCGACTGTGCATAATTGTTGGTGCCAGATGGGCTGGTTTGAGTATTGAAAGGCTGTGGTAACTCAGATAACCCCTCTGTACAATTGTAGTGAGCAGAATAGCATCTCAGAATGCACAACACGTCGAGCCATGAGACGGATGGGCTACAACACCAGAAGACCAAATCGGGCACTTTATTAGGACCATAGTGTTCCTAATAAAGTGATCAGTGAGTGTATATGCAAATACATTAGCCATTCTATACCTTAAAGGGACAGTTCATCCAAAAATAAAAATTCTGTCATCATTTACTCACCCTTGTTGTTTCAAACCTGTATGACATTCTTTCTTCTGTGGAACACACAAGGTGTTGTGTTGCACTTAAGAGGGAAAGTCATATGGGTTTGGAGCGACATGTAGGTGAGTAAATGATGACAGATTTGTCATTTTTTGGGTGAGCTATCCTTTTAAATTTTGCTACTCACCTGCAATCTGTTGAACAGATGAAGATTTCTTGGCTGAAAGGTGCGGGCAGCTGTCCTTGCCTCCTCCAAAGCCCCTCAGCTTGATCAAAGGATCTCCAAATGGAATTTGTGGGCTTTTAAAGGTGCAGTTGAAAATGCTGGCAAAGAAGATGTAGAAACTCACTAGCCCAAAGATAATGGTCACGCCAATATCGTAACCGTAGGGCAGCACACCTACTGCATCCAGTAAAAAGCTAATCAAGATGAGCTGGAACGTGAAGGCATAGATGAACCAAGCCTTGTTGAGAAACAGAGTGCCAACTGTCACCAAAACGTTGAAGAGCATAAAACTGATGATTCCCACAGCTATGTGCAGGCCACGGACGTCACCATAGAGGCCACCGAAGCGCGTCAGTCCCCACACTGTCCACATGATACCATAAAGGATGAAAGTGGTGCTCTCCAGGGTCTTGCCTCGCGCAAATGCAACAGAACCACATAACAAGTGCAACACACCGCCTGACACCACAGCCCAAGGTAGAATCAGAATTGCCAATGGGTTTCCACTAGTAACCGATGCTGTTATTGAAAATGCAGCCAGGACGCTGCAGCCATGGCCCAACACTTCAGCATCTGCATATTTCGAAAAGCCCAGATAGGGAGCATGAAGATCTTTGCCATGAGTTTGGAGGACGAATTTATTACTGCGAGCCAATAAGTTCTTAATTATACCCGCACCAGTAGGTATCTTGTTTGGTGAAACCAAGTTATAAAGGGTTATAAAAAGCACAAAGCCAGAAGTAACAAAAATAGCGGCCTGTACACCTTGCGTTCCCCTCTGAAAGAAGCTTCGGGGTTCGGCTGCAATGGCTATGCAGTACGCCACAAAGAACAATTGGTAGATGGCGTTCAAAAGTCCTCCTTGGAAGCTAAACAAAGCTAGAACAAAAAACAGCACAGACAATACAACTGGAAAAGGTACTGGGGAATAGGGTACTTGTTCTGTTAAGTCGGCAACTAGGGCGGTATAACCCTCTGTGAACCGTAAAATAGATGTGAAACCGTAAAAAGTGGCCGCCATGGTGTCCATCACTCTGTAACTCTTAACACAGATGCCCAATTGGAAAACGCCAGCGGTCCACAACCATGGGACATGGCCAGAGAAAAGTCTAGGGACCACACCAAGCAAAGGACATGCTAGTACACTAGCCGACAACAAATTCATGATTATTCCAACTGCAGCGACATCATTGGCCTCTTGATTCTGTAATGGTTTTGCACTGTCTTTACTAAAAAAACCTGTTCCAGTTAGCTGGATCTTTCTCTGCGTGATATAAGACAACAAACGCCCGCTTCCAAAGTAAGCACCCACTAAACAGGCCATGAGGTAGCAGGCGGCAGTAGCCGCCTGTCCGAAGGTCAAATCGGCAATACCGGCAATCTGGTGGGCACATGCTAAACATATAGTGAGGGCTATGGATGACAGCACCACCTCATGCTGGAGAACAGCCACGATGAAAATAACAAGCAGTGCCAGGGTGAAAGCGGCAAGCCCGGGCACCATGGCATCTCTCAGCCCATTTGTGCCACTGATTACTTTCTCACCGGTTAGTATGTGTACTAACCCTGAACCACACCAGAGGGCTGAGACAGTCAGGCACAAACTAGCACATAGAGAACTGTGGGACTGGCGTCGTTGTACCCCTGGATAAAAGGACAGTGAGAGAGAAAGAGAGAGATTTTGTTGAATTTGCTGATATTTATGCATTCACAAAATAACATTAAGATTACATGCAATTGAGTTTAAAGCTTGAAGTGTGTCATTTCTATGCCACAAGCATGACCACAAAGGATTGCAAAAATAATCACTGTTTTTAAAAAGGTTTCCTGGACACTCCCCCATCTGTCATTGTTTGATAAAAACAGATAGTCCCGCCCCAAACTCAAGCCATTGGCTGAGCCAATTATGCTCTGTCAGGTTGGTCAAGATTCTCAAACATACACAGGAAATATATTTTAGCCTATTCTTAAGATTTACGCGTTTCAATTTCATTACAAATATCCATCAAATTGAATTTGAACATAATTTTTGTATTATTTATTAATGATAATGCAATTCAATTTAATAGATGTTTGTAACTGAAATGTGTAAATCTTATTATATATATATATATATATATATATATATATATATATATATATATATATATATATATATATATATATATATACATACATATGTGTGTATGTGTGTTTTTTGTTTGTAGCACCACATAGCCACAACGTTTACACTTTTCAGCTAAATCAACCAACAAATGACTTACTTAGAGTTGAGTTCTCAGCATATTAAGATAGGATAGGTGAAAATATTTTAACATTGCAATTATGAATTGACTGCATTACAAATGCAGCTGCCAATAGACTGTACTAGAGTGTGTCATCTATAAAAGACACCTTTATACTCATGCAATCAAATAGAAACAATTGGGTCTATATGTTATATTTACCTTTTATTTAAATGAACTAACACCAGTATTATTATGTAGCCTAGTTAGTTTAAGAAATTCTGACTTGAGATTGCACAATTTAAACGTCTGAAAATCAGTCAATTTGCTCATATCCCATTTGTACATAACTTATGACAAATAACATGTTTATTGTCATCTAATGATGTGTAAAACATACCTGCATAAGCCAGCAGAATAGAGAATATTAGAAGCACAACTCCTAAAGCTGTGTCTGTGATGAAGGGTTGGCCTGGAGAGCTTGCATAGTAGTTCACCAGAAGCAGCAAAGAACCTTTAAAATAAATGATAATTAAAAACTCTTTTTTAAATATAAGGATAAAAAGAAAAAGTATAGAAGAACTTCTGTTAACGCTCTCACTTTTTAGCAATAAAGCTGTTCAGTTTAGAATACATTAGATTTGCCCTCTACTGGTAAAGTTTATGTATGTTATGGAAAAGAATAAATGATAAAACTTAATAATAACATATTAAAAATGTTTAAAATTATAGAAATAAAATCATATTGTTTCTTATTATTATTATTTAGGGTTAATATTTTTAATCGCTTATTACATTTTAATTTATTTATTTAATATTTATTTATTTAAATCATAATGTGATTTTTTTTTTCACATTTTCTACTGAGCGAAGTAAACAACAGTGATAATAATGTAACATTTATTATATAATAGCTATGCATAAATTATTGCATTAATTATTGGTAAGATTTAAAAGCCCAAAAGTGTTTGTTTGTTTTTTTAAACTTACCTCCAGATATTCCGAGGATCCCGATGGAGAAGTGCAGTGATTCAGCATTAACCTCCGCCATCCTGACATTACACAGACAAACTTCTCACAAGCGCTGAGCTTTATAAACACAGGTGACATCATGAGCGGTGACGTCACAACCGCGCTTTAACGTTTTTTTTTTTTTTTTTTACTTCCTTCTTTCCTGGAGTGTCCTTAGTTTACCCATTGCTTGAGAAAGATATGAGAAGATAATGTGTCTAATACAAAACAATAAAATAATGCCGTTTCAAAACGTCATATAAGAGCACCGGGGCTAGTTGTCACACTTTTCTCTTCCGTGAATATTTCAGGTTAGGTTTATTTGTGTATGTCAATTAATTTCTAAATAGTCACATACATTAAAGTCTTGGCTACAAGAACATTTTATCCATTATTGCACAGGAAAAAAGATAGAGTTAATTTAATTTAGCCTACTTTGTTACACTATATGGGGCAAGTTGTCACAGTTGGATCCCTTTATTTATTGACATTGATTTTGAGAAGAATAGCCATAAAAAAAAGAAAAAAAAAAGATTTTTTTTTTTTTTTTTTTTAAATCATCAACAACACATTTGTGTTTTAAATGTATTATATGATTTCATTGCTTTTTTACTGTGTATGCCAGTGTGGTTTTATTGTGTTCACTTGTTGACCCAACAGCTATTACAAAAATATGATGACATTGCATGATATTTTAGTTAAAAAAAAAAAAAAAAAAAAAATCCTTGAAACAAACAAACATAAAACAAAACACTGCTAGAGAAAACACATTTTCTGCAACTGGACCTATTTTTGTCTCAAAACCTTACAGTTACTTAGATATAGCCCTTGTTACAGCTTTTCAGTGTGACAACTTGCCCTGGTCTCTTCATTAACAAGAAGTTTTATTACAGTGCAGTGAGTGTTGCATCAATGCAAACACTGGTGAGCTGAGTGAATGAATGACTAAGCATCTGTCTGTGTAAACAGAGACAATAATTTCCTCTTTTCCTTCCAGGCAGCTCTCACAGGGAGGCTGTGTAATGCACAGTTTTACACGCCTTGATGGGAGGGATCTTAACCTTTGAATATAAGACATCCCTTTTGTGGAGTGAGCCATTCATTCAAGAAGAGGCTGTGCACTTCGCTGTAAAGTCAACTCTGTTTAACAAGGTAAGTTATGAATTACATTTAACAACTACAGTTATAGATTTAATAAAGTCTTTAAGTATGGACATTTTAACACTGGAACATCATACCATGATGTTTTAACTCAGAATGCAAATGTTTTTGCATTAAAGACTTTTATAGGGGATGAGTTTTTTAAACAGGATGTAATAATGATTTCCCACTCAATGATTTATAATAGTTAAGGAACATTTTTTAAATACTCTGTTTAATGGTACTTGTTTACCATAACCAGTGTTGGGAGGGTTACTTTTGAAATGTATTGCACTACAGATTACAGAATACATGCTCTAAAATGTAATTTGTAACTTATTCCGTTAGATTACTCAAGGTCAGTAACGTATTCTAAATACTTTGGATTACTTCTTCAGCACTGGTAGATTTTTTCACTTGTTTTGACTATAAAAACTCTGCCAGTACAGTAAGACAAAATACACATGTTAAAAATACATTCTCTGAAAAACCGAAATATCTTATGCAGTGTTGTTTCTAAAACAAGATCAATCAAACTGATCTTGTTTTAAGGATTTTTAGATATTTTTACAGGAAAACAATACAAAAATAATTTCATTTATGTATAAAATCGCATCATTTATATGTATAAATGTTTTCCATCTGAAAGGACTAAATATTAAATGAAACAAATGACAATAAAATGCAAAGTAATCTCTTCAGTAATCAAAATACTTTTTGAATGTAACTGTATTCTAATTACCAATGATTTAAACTGTAACTGAGTGGAATACAGTTACTTATATTTTGTATTTTAAATACGTAATCCCGTTACATGTATTCCGTTACTCACCAACACTGACCATAACTGCCTAGCAACTGTAGCAATCGTGTGTTACCTGAGCAAAACTCTCTGGAGGATGCTAGTCTTATACAAACATTTAATTCTGCAGATGTATGTGTAATTGCCACCTGTCGTTTATGCTAGATATCTTTGCACAATGTCTTTAACCTTCAAATACATTCTTAAAATGAATTTAGTAACATAAATGGCCATCATGAGAGTGCAGAATGTCATTCATCACTCTTTAATAATGAAATGTTTGTGTTTAGTGTACTAGATAAGATGGCAAAGTGTGTGGCAGTGATCCTCTCTGGGTGTGGCGTGTATGATGGAACAGAAGTCCATGAGGCATCTGCTATAATGGTACACCTGAGTCGAGCAGGTGCCAAGGTAATGCATGCACTTGCACACCAGGGTTATGTGTCATTTAAGCAATACACCTGCAATATGTTGATGTGCAGTTTAATGTGATTACAACTTGACTTTATACCTGTGCAATATAATTCATGTCTACAGAGACTTTTTTTTAGAATACTATAAATGTGCAATAGTTTGTCTAATTAAGATACATTGCAGTATGAAGCTGGGCGATGCAAAGAGACTGTAATAAACGTCATCTAGTGCTTTGTATCATTGAGTCTTTTCTTTAACAGAGCTCATTTTGCATTGTAGGTTTCAATGTTTGCACCTGACACTGAGATGATGCACGTGGTGAACCACTGTGAAGGTAAACCTGGGACAGAAAAGAGGAATGTGATGCAGGAGAGTGCCCGCATCGCCCGAGGTGACATCATTGACCTGGCCAAGCTAGATGTCTCTGCTTTTGATGCGCTCATCATTCCAGGTAATCAGAACAACTGTTGTATCAAATTATTGCACTGCAAATGATTAATTCTAATTGACTTAATATTTGCACCTAGTAGATGATAAAACGGGTGAAAAATCCCATGGACTTACTTTGCAGAAGGGACCCGAGCCATATCTAGGTATATAGGCCAGAATATCATAGAGACTCTTTTGACTTGGGCTAGTAAGCAACCACCAAGAAGCCCATAGAAACCACCTAGAAACTATTAGAGCATCCTAGCTACCACAAAGCAACACCCAGATTACCTAAGTTATGCCTTAGAAACTATCTAGGACACCCTAGCATCAAAATCATTTTCTTAAGAAAATTTTCAAATCTAGTTCATTTTGAATCAACAAGCAAATACAAATAATTTGCTGTTACAATGTACCATACAGGTGGGTTTGGCGTGGCTAAAAACCTGAGCGATTGGGCCACCAAAGGCAAGGAGTATTCAGTCAAACCCCAGGTGGAGAAGGTCATCAAATGTTTCCATCAGGCAGGGAAGCCCATGGGCATGTGCTGTATCTCCCCCGTTCTCGCCGCTAAAGCTGTTCCAGGATGTGAGCTTACTGTGGGCCACGACTGCGAGTGCGAGATGTAAGAAAAAAACGATATTGCCTGTTCTTACAGCTTATGACATTAGAGTCATTAAATGAAGCCATGGAACAAATGTTTAAAATGGTAAAGCCACCATTTCTCATTAGAGATATCATGGTTTAGGCAGTAAAGTTATTAAAAGTGAGCTTTGATGATGTTACCTCATTAGATGCATCACTAATTAAGACTAATAATACTCTCTTTGTTGTGACTGCAGGTGGCCGTATGCTCAGGTTGCAAAATCCATTGTAGAACTGGGCTGCAAGCACTTGAACAAGAATGTTGGCGAGGTGCATGTTGATAAGAAGAACAAACTGGTGACTACCAGCGCATTCATGTGCAACGCTCCCATCCATGAGATCTTTGATGGTCTGGGTGTCATGGTCAAAGAAGTTCTAAAACTAGCCTAACTTAGTCATTTCAACTGTCTCAAATAAATTATGTATATATACAGTATATTTCAGTGTTTTAACCCATAAAGGTTAAATGTGTCACAATTGGTGACACCAGTTCATGCTCACTATTGGAAAAACAGTGTAAAGTATTTGATTGTAAAACCTTTTGCAGGTCTTTCACACTGACTGTCAATGTTTGTGATATTATACCAGTAAAACTGAGTTTCTAAAAACACTTCCTTGTTCTCTATTTTTTAAGTTAATAATTATTGTTCATACTACAAGAGATTATCTTTGTCTTAGACAATAATTGGTCTTTCATCAATAATTCTTAAAAGTGTTTATTGTTGTTCTCATAAATATATAGAGAGGAGAAATTAAAAGACAAATACTGTAGTTCTGAAAATTAATGGGATAAAACATATGTTATCGTATCAAACAATTACTGTATGCATTTAAAAAAATAATAAAAATATTATAGTGACAGAGAAAATTGCAATGAAATAAGTAAGAACATAGCAGTATGTTTTAATCGCTTGACAGTCTTAACAAATTAATATAAATATTTGACCACAGAGTGTCTTGATTGACCAGTCACAATCAAGTATTCCAGAGAGCTTTATAATTGATTGAGTTGTATTAGATATCCTGTAACTGGTGTAAATGTTCTAGGGATGCAAATATTGATGTTCATACACTCTCTAGTTTTTTCCGATTCGCTCTAAACAGTTTGAAGAATTAGCATTGCATGTGTTGATGTGGCTTTATATAAGGGACTGGGTCACAGCCAAGTGTAAGGGTTACCAAACTTTTTAGTCAGCCAAACCCCTTTGACCTAAATGATTTATTTGAAGTACCCCCTGATATTTTAAGTAATGTTAACCTTTCTAAATATAATTAATGTTACACCTTTGCACTTTATTTTTCGTATTATTGCTGTATTTGAATGAAACTTTATAACATCTATTGTTCTTTTCTTATAATATTTATATATTTCATTTAATTCACCATTGGCATTTCTATCCCAGAGAAGCTAAAATTCACACACACACACACACACACACACACACACACACACACACACACACACACACACACACACACACACACACACACACACATACACACACACGTTGGTGCAGCTATCATTATGAGGACTCTCCATTGACATAATGATTTTTATACTGTATGAACTATAGATTTTATCCCCTAACCCTAACCCTAACCCTACTCCTAAACCTAACCCTCACAACAAACTTTCTGCATTTTTACATTTTCAATAAAACATAGTTTAGTATGTTTTTTAAGCGATTTGAATCATGGGGATACTAGAAATGTCCTCATAAACCACATTTATAGCATAATACCCTTGTAATTATCAGTTTGTAACCTAAAAAAAAGTCCTCGTAAACCACTTAAACCTGCCCACACACACACACACACACACGGACACAATTTTATCTGCCTTTGTCTAATGGCCTATTTTATTTATTTACTTGTTTTTATTTCCCTGAAATTTTTTATAAATCTATGCCTTTCCATTTGTTTATGTAGCCTCGATATCTTGATATGATATAGCCAATGTTTACATTTTCCATAATTAAAAATGTCTTTTCACTGAAGTAATAAAGCCAGGGCTGTAACAACCATTATAAACTTGGGTGGGGGGACATGTTCTTGCCCTGCAAGGGAATAGTTGGTGGCCGCCTAATTGACACCTTTAAGACTCATCAGAAGCTTCTGTCAACCTGTCGGTTCGGCAGTGAACAGAACCAGTACACAAGCGGTTAACAGTACAGGCAAGGAGGTTTGCAAACCCCCAATTTGGGAAACACTGGCCTAGTATATTGCAGACCAGATCCTTCAAAACACAGCCAAGACCAATACCACACCCCTAAAGACCAAAGCCAATACCAGACATCCTAAGACCTAGACCATTACCAGAACCTACCAAGACCCAAATGATTACCAGATCCTCCTAGACCTAGACTCTTTTAAAACCCAGATCCAGGCCAATACTAGACCCTCTAGGACCCACACTATTACTAGACCATTCTAAGACCAAGATGAATACCAGACCCTCCAAGACTAATGCCAATACCAGACCTCCTAAAACCCAGACCATTACCAGACCCTCCTAAGACCAAGATGAATACCAGACCCTCCAAGACCCAGACTCTTCGAAGACCCAGACCATTACTAGACCCCATAAGATCTACACCATTACCAGACTCTCCAACTCCCAGGCCAATACTAGACCCTCCAAGATCCAGACCATTACCAGAACCTCTCAAGACCCATACCAGAACCAGACTCTCTTAGTCCAAGACCAAAACCCGGCTCTCCAAGACCCAGACCAATACCAAACTCTCAAAGTCCCAGACCAATATAAGACCACCTTAACCAGACCAATAGCAAACTCTCAAAGACCCAAATCCAGACTCCCTACTACACATGATGAGACCACTACCAGAACCTCCAAGACCCAGACCAAGACCAATACTAGGTGCTTAAAGACTCAGACCCAGACTAATACCAGACCCCCTAAGACCCAGACAAATAATAAATTCTCAAAGACCAAAATTCAGACCCTTTAAGACCAGTACCAGACCTTACAAAACCCAGATCAATAGCAAACCCCTTAAGACATTTACATTACCTTTATGCATTAGGCAGACGCTTTTATCCAAAGCGACTTACAGTGCACTTATTACAGGGACAATCCCCCTGGAGCAACCTGGATGCCTTGCTCCACGACCCAGACAAACACCAAATTCCCAAAGACCCAAATCCAGATCCCCTAAGACCCATAATGAGACCAGTACCAGACTCTCCAAAACTCAAACCAATACCAGACCCCTAATACCCAGGCCAATACCAAACTCGAAAATACCTAAATCCAGACCCCTAAGACCCAAAACAAGACCAGTATACCCTCCAAGACCTAGACAAATACAAAATTCTCAAAGAGCCAAATCTAGACCCCCTACGAACCATAATGAGACCAGTACTAGACCCTCCTGGACTCAATACTAGACCCCCTAAGACCCAGGCCCATACTAAAAATACACCCTTTGTAGGACCATATCTAGACCAAGACCTAATCCCAAGACCCAGAGTAAGGCTGTCAGTCCAGGAACTAGGCTGTCAATTTTCAACAGTTCTCTTCAGATACCCAACAACAAGGTTTTGACCTTCTTTTAAAAGCTTCCAATTTTCACCAACTTCTAGAGAATGGTGACAATAACATGCCAAGTAGTGGTTAAGGTAATTAAAAACTTTAATGGATATAACAACTGGTCTTGTCTGAAGCCGTAAGATCAGATCCAAACCATGACCTGATAAAGGCCATGTGTATGTGTCTGCAAGAGGCCGCAAGACCAAGACTAAAAGATCAAGACTCCAAGTCTAGGGGCCTGGGTAGCTCATTGGTAAAATACGCTGGCTACCACCCCTGGAGTTCGCTGGTTCGAATCCCAGGGCGTGCTGAGTGACTCCAGCCAGGTCTCCTAAGCAACCAAATTGGCCCGGTTGCTAGGGAGGGTAGAGTCACATGGGGTAACCTCCTCGTGGTCGCTATAATGTGGTTTGTTCTCGGTGGGGCGTGTGGTGAGTTGAGCGTGGTTGCCGCGGTGGATGGCGTGAAGCCTCCACACACGCTATGTCTCTGTGGCAATGCGCTCAACAAGCCATGTGATAAGATGCGCAGGTTGATGGTCTCAGACGCGGAGGCAACTGGGAGTTGTCCTCCACCACCCGGAGTGAGGCGAATCACTATGCAACCATGAGGACTTAAAAGCGCATTGGGAATTGGGCATTCCAAATTGGGAGAAAAAAAAGAAAAAAAAAGACTCCAAGTCTGTTGTATGGTGCATTATGAATGTGATCATTTGTTCTGGTTAATGCTTTTCCCTGTCTCTTCCTCATTCTATATCTACACTAAACCCAAGTAATTGTCCTGATGAGATGCTGCATCAACAGGTTAAGCAACACTCTTGTTGAACACTTACTGTATCAATTCTATATAGAGCATCCCAGTTTAACATGCCACCTTCCAGTTTCATTTTGTTTAGAGCATTGCTAAAATCCTCAGACATTGTGTTCTATACTATAATATAAAAATGTGAAACACTGCAGCCATGTATTATGAGAATATTTATTATATTATTTTTATTTTTTTTAAATGAGTTGGAAATGAACCGACAATCATCCAGAAGTAATATTGAACAATTTATTGAGTATTACAAATTTCAATTACAGGGTTAGAACGTGAATTAATTTTAAGGCTCATATTTTAAATCATAAAGTTTAAAACCCCTTAGCAAATGATTTCCTGAAAAGCCTGAAAATAACACCCAAATTCTGAGTAATACTACTGTACTATAACAATTTGAATTTACAACAGTTTTCAGAAACTAAATCTTGGGCCCCATTAATGAAACACAGCCCAAACAAATAAAAACAAAATAAATAAATAATAATAATAATTATATATATATATATATATATATATATATATATATATATATATATATATATATATATATATATTATTAATTCAAATTGAATTGTGACATTTTGTTTTGCTTGTGTTTAGTGAATGGGACACACTGAGAATAAAAACAATACTAAAAATAGTAAGCAAATTATTTGAACACAAGTTAAAAACACTATGGAAAAACAACTAGCACTTTCAGGAGACACACACTGTTAGAGTTTCATTAGTTCATTTCTTAAATACAGATCTTAATTAAAGCCAGTTACAGTTTGCAGGTTTTGCTGGAGAAATGGTTGTATTTGTCAAATCCGCTGACCAGCACTGTGGCAGGAAAAGTTCTGGGTCGCTCAGGGTCCTGTCAGGAAAACACACATATTTATGCTTATTCTAGCTTCAACAGTGTTTATGGCTAACAGTATATCACATACAAAATGATACAGTATATCATCCTCATTATTTTAATTAAGAGTTTTACCTGGATTGGATAAGTACATGTGGGGACATAGCGGATCACATAGCCACAGCGCCTCCGATCAGACATGTTGGGATCACTGGCATGAACCAGAAGTCCATCATGGATCTAGAACAATGAATGCATGGACATGCAAAGATGACTTAAAATACTGATTACATACAAACTTGTCCAAATTGTAGTTTCAACTTTGACAATGATACTTACAGACATCTGACCGGCTTGAAGGGGGCATAAGACTGCGTTCTCAGTCTGCACCAGTTCCTCTGGGATCTCTTGATTGACACTAAGCATGTTGCCGACCCGTTTTGATTGGTGATGAGGCAGGAGGCCAGACTGGTGACTTCCTGTCAGACAAGTAAAGAACAGTTTAGACACTTAAGATTTCAAACCTCTTTTTTGCATATATTTAGCAATTTACACTGCACATCTTCTCTGAAATGATTTTCAGAAAACATCTAGTATAGTTGTCACACCTGGAATAACCTGCAGCGCTCCATTGTCCTCAAGTGAGTCATCCAGAGCGAGCCAGACAGACAGAACTGGACCTCCATCAAAACCCCAGTACCTAAACACCAACATTCAAAGGATTACAATAACATTTTGGACAATCAAGCTAATAGAAAACCAACATACTGCATTGTAATTTGTGTACATTTTGCTTACTTCATGTCCTGATGCCAGGCCACAAATGGCATGCTTTCTGTCTTCTCATTGTTGGTTGACTCCTTTTCCTTTTCGCAGGTATCGCTCAATTGGCTGGACAAAATGATGTCATTGTTCTCTTGCTTTTTAGCAGGTTGCACTGGATATTTGCAAATGAATCTGGAGTCGAGTAGGATGACATCAGGTCCCAAAACTGCTGTGACCAACTCTAGAAGACGAGGGTGCTTGGCGAGGCCCATCACCCAATCATACTCCATATGAACGTTATGAAGGCTGTAAGAGGTGTATTCTTCACCTGTAAAAGTAAATAAATATATCCATTATTTCAACCCAAAATTCATGGTTCTAACTATGTATATCAGGGAATTTTTAAATTGTGATTCTAAGGCCGGAAAAGTCATGGAAATGTATAATATTGTACAGGTAAATTATGTAATATTGTTTTAAAGATAAACACTTTCTCTTATCCCAGTTAAATATACTGCCTGGCCAAATAAATATTTCGTTGGACCGCCTTTAGCTTGGATTATGGCGCGCATTCGTCGTGGCATTGTTTCGACAACCTTATGCAACGTCACAACCTTTATTTCCATCCAGACAGAGTTGCATTGATTTTTGGCTGAGATTTTTTATTGATGACGGGAGAGTCGAACCACTCCGTAAAGTCTTCTCCAGCACATCCCAAAGACTTTCAATGGGGTTAAGGTCAGGACTCTGTGGTAGCCAATTCATGTGTGAAAATGATTCCTCATGCTCCCTGAACCACTCTTTCACACTTTGAGCCCGATGAATCTTGGCATTGTCATCCTGGAATATGCCCATCCCGTCAGGGAAGAAAAAAATCGATGGGATAACTTGATCATTCAGTACATTCAGGTAGTCAGCTGACTTCATTTTATTGCCGCATAACGTTGCTGAGCCTCGACCTGACCAATTGAAGCAACCCCAGATCATAACACTGCATCCAGAGGCTTGTACAGTGGGCACTATGCATGATGGGTGCATCGCTTCATGCGCTTCCTTTTACCCTGACGCACCCATCGCTTTGGAATAGTGTAAATCTGGACTCATCAGACCACATTACCTTTTTCCATTGCTCCACAGTCCAATCTTTATGCTCCCTAGCAAATGTAAGTGTTTTTTTCTTTTCAGATTAGCCTCACTGACAAGTGGGTTTCTTGTGGCCACACAGCTGTTTAGACCCAATCCTGTAAATTGTGGAAATGCTCTTTCTTTCACTATTAAACATAGCTGTGAGTTCTACTGTCGATTTTTTATGATGGGAATTCACCAAGAGTTTTAGTGATCTACGATCACTAAATCATTCAAGATTTTTTTCCGACCACATTTCTTCCATGAAAGCTGACGGTTCACGACTATCCTTCCAGGTTATAATAATGCGTTGGACAGTTCTTAACCCAATTCCAGTGATTTCAGCAATCTCCTTAGTTGTTTACTTTGCTTGATGCAATAATTTGCCCCTTCTGAAACACAGTAACTTCTTTTCCACGACCACGGGATACGTCTTCAGACATGGTTGTTTAAGAAATGAGAAGCTACACACTGCATCAGTTAGGGTTAAAAGAATTGTTGCCAGCTGAATCATATTAATCACTGCAATAATGATCCAATCATAGACTCTTAAGTATCGGCTTATTTAAATCCAAACAGCGACTTTTTTTTTGGCCAAGCAGTGTATGTTGAGACAACCAGAGGTGTAACGGCAAAGACTTCGTTACTGCACTTAAGTAGCCTACTTTTATTTTATTGTACTTTAATAAACTATAAACATTTCTGATGGCTTCCACTTTTGCGTCACTACTTTTTGAATAGAAAATTAATACATCCATTTCTTCAGACCCTTTCGTTACTTTTGCGATTGAACAAAGCAGAAAATAAAACAGCTGTAAATGTAAACTGCTGCAGCTCTGTGATAGTGATATCCGATTCATGAATGAATCACTCGAGTCGAATCTTTCGAACAATTCAATTCTTTTGAATACGTAAGATCGGTTCAAAGAAGCGGTCTTAAAGATTCATTTTGCAAATTGATTTGCGATTCTGAATCAAAATCACCCGGATCCCAGGACAGCGTGTGTTGCATCTCCACCTGGGAATCTTAAGAGAAGAGACTGTTTATGTAAATTTTAATCTGTGTTTTTGAGTTTAAACTGAATGAATTTTATTCAGTTTTGGGCTCACGTTGTGAAATAGCCTTCTGATGAAGTTTTTGCTTTAACAATTGTTCTCGTCTACCACCTTTCCTGGAGATCTGTTCATATTTGTAATATTTAGCTGTTCATAAATGAATAAAATGTGTTTACCATTTAAATTGAACCAAGATGTGTATAAATCAACTACAGCCATCTGTACCATTTATTTATGCCATTTAGTGTACTTTTGATACATAAGTACATTTGTTACACCATAAAATTTAGTTAGTTGACCATACTTAGATTTTATAGCACATCTTATACAGTATAAGTGAAACAATGACTGGACTCTCGGATAACCATATGGCACATTGGAGTACAATTGATTAGAGAAGAATGACTTTAATTTAACAGGCTCCAAATTCACCAAAGGTAACGCTAATCACCCTCATGGTGACTTCACACAAATCACAACTATCAACCAGCTAAAACAAACAAACAAACAAACAAAAAAACAACAACAATAGTCATGAGAATTAAAACTATATTAGTTTTCTAATAACAATTATTATATTTCTCCATAAGTTCTTTTGTCTTGACCAAACATACATAATTTGTTCAAGCACAAGGGCTTATTGGTATTCCACACAGCTGCAATTTTTTAGCCTACTAAAAAATATTGAGTTAGTTGTACTCGAAGCCAAGGTTTAAAGAATGCATATATTTAAGTTATGATTCAAAACTGTGACATTTCAAGTAGTTTAATTAGGACCACTTGATTTGTTTTTATTAACGACAACTTTGTGATTTAGAGAGTAATGGTAACTTAATTAAAAATAGTAAGAATAGTCAAAAGTATTTTTTTTTATTTCAGATAACTATTAGTATTTAAAAGTGTATCAGTTACTTTAATACTTTTACTTGAGTATTTTTCTCATGAGCTACTTTAACTTTTACTTGAGTCAATTTCCATAAAGGTAGGCTATCTTTACACAATAAGTGTAAGGACTATCTGTGGTGCTATAGCGTAAACTGCCTGACACAGCAGAAATGTCTCAACCAATGGCATGAGTTTGAGGCGGGACTGTCTGTTTTTTCTACCAATGAAAGACAGGGGAAGTGTTCGAGAAACCTGTTTGAAAAAAAATAATTATTTTTGCAATTTTGTTTGGTTTCTCTAGAGGCCTAGAATTTACACACTTCACCTTTAAAAACGAATGGAAATTTCTTTATATACAGTTAAATATCCTCATAACGCATAAAGATGTTATAATGAAAATTAATTGGTCAACCCTGTAAATATACCTCAATTAAAAGGTTATGAAGTACACTGCTAACAATATTAACACAGAAAACAAATATGCACAAAATTCCAGCACAACTCACCATGTTTTCTCTCCAGCTCAGCAAAGGCATCTCGGGCCTGTTGTAACTCTTCTGGACTCAGGATAGGAAGAGCTGACAGATACCCCTGCTGCTCATAAAGGGCCTGAATGTGTGCCACGTCCATGTCTTAGACTTAAAGCTTCTGCTTGTCTGCTTAAGCAATGGTACGGATAATCTGGTCTCTCGCTTTCTCTATTTCTCAGAGGACTCGTCTCACACTCAGCTGTGCAAATTCTACGGGGAGTGACAGCTGTTTTTATAACCTGTAGTATAGAACAAAATGATAGGATAGAGGAATTAAAACTAATTCCATGCTCTCCCTGACTTTAGCATTTATTTTCGACCTCTGAAAACCTCCTTGTCTTACTCTGTTCCCTCTTTCCTACCCACTTATTTAAGGCAAATTTATTCTGGGCTGTTTTTTCAGGAACAGAGAGTTCTATATTGCATGGAAGCTGCGCTTTATGAGCCATTTAATGAGAAAAACATCTTATTCTTGTGTAAATGGGTGGAGGTGAGGCACCTTTACCGGCTCTGTTAAACACAGACGCCAGCCAGAGTGCATTCTCTGAGATTGCCACCTGTTTACTGAACAAAATTTCAAGGCATAAGTTCATTGAGTTCGCCAAGAGACACACACCTCACCTGAGTTTGTGCCAAGACACCTGAATTGAACTAAAACAAAACTAAAAACTAAATAAAGATGCAAGAAGGACAAGTTATATTTATACAGCAGTATAGAAAATGACAGAATGTCAGTATTAAGTCAGCATAAGATAAGCAATATACCTGCAATCGCTGCTGTTCAGGCTGAGGACTTGCGCTGTTAGCTGTTACTGTGTATATTTATATCATTTCAGAATTAGGCTCCTCCTCCAATAAAACATTATGACATATTTTAAATTCTAGGGGGAAAAGAAAGTATATTTTTAACCACCTATTTTAGAAACATGTTGGGTGTGGAAGCATTTGTGAAAAATGTTGTGAGGTAGTGAATCCAAGATACTTTGGAATTTTCAAGGAAGTTACAGCTGAGCATTTCCTTTTGTGAGTAAGCATGTTTTGTTTATCTGTGAGCAAATAATAGTGACTCTGTGACACAATGGAAATCTGAAATCTCAACAGATGATGCTCGTGTTGAATGTGACCTGTAGTGTCATCTACTGGTGAGACTATAATGATAATGATGACTCATGTATTGGAGAAGCATTCATACTGTAACCAGAGGCATAGCAACCTTAATAACCATTGTAAATTTTTTTGAAATGTCTACATAATTTCTACAATTCCTACATTTGCCCCCCCAGTATATACAATCTATATATTCTATATACTAAATACCCATACCCTCTTCTGAAGTCCACTATCATCTCCACTGTTTTGAGCGTGTTCAGCTCAAGGTTTATGTAACCACGGCAGCTGTTCAACCTCCCGTCTGTATGCAGACTTGTCACTGTCTCGGATGAGGCCGATGACCGTGGTGTCATCTAAAAACTTCAGGAGCTTGACAGTGGGGTCCTTTGCAGTGCAGTCATTCATGTGCAGGGAGAAGAGCAGTAGAGAGAGAACGCATCCCTGAGGATGCAATAGTGAGGGTCCTGGATGTGAGTTTCCCCAGTCTCACTAGCTGTTGCCTGTCTGTCAGAAATCT
Source organism: Myxocyprinus asiaticus (assembly GCF_019703515.2). Classification (NCBI taxonomy): domain Eukaryota; kingdom Metazoa; phylum Chordata; class Actinopteri; order Cypriniformes; family Catostomidae; genus Myxocyprinus; species Myxocyprinus asiaticus. The sequence goes on along the minus strand of NC_059365.1, from coordinate 4,655,194 downwards.
GGTGATCCATCGACAGATTGGGGTGGGCACGGAGAGCTAGGTCAGTTTGGTTGAGAGAAGATCAGGCATGATGGTATTGAAGGCTGAACTGAAGTCCACAAATAGGAACCTTGCATAAGTCCCAGGTCTGTCGAGGTGTTGCAGGATATAATGCAATCCCATATTGACAGCATCATCCACAGACCTGTTTGCTCGGTAAGCAAACTGATGGGGGTCCAGCAGAGGTCCAGTGATGTCCTTCAGGTAGGCCAAAACCAGTCTCTCAAACGACTTCATGACCATAGATGTGAGAGTGACAGGTCTGTAGTCATTAAGTCCTGTGATTTTGGGTTTTTTGGTGACCGGAATGATGGTGGAGTGTTTGAAGCAGCAGGGAACTTCACACTATTCCAAAGATCTACTGAAGATCTGTGAGAAGATGGGGGCCAGTTGGTCAGCGCAGACTTTCAGACAGGCAGGTGAAACACTGTCTGGGCCTGAAGCTTTCCTAGTCTTTTGTTTCCAAAAGACCCAGCACACATCCTCCTCACAGATCATAAGTGCAGACTGAGTAGCAGGAGGGGGGTTCCAGGAGGTGTTGGTGTGTGTGTGAAGTGAATATCAGAGTGGGGGCAGGGGTGTGAGACTGGACTTTTCAAAGCTGCAGTAAAACACATTCAGTTTATCAGCCATTAGTTGACTCTCTACAGAGCGAGGGAGAAGCGTCTTTTACTTGGTGGTGCTTTTCAGGCCTTTCCACTCAAAACTGTTTTTTCAGCTTTTCTGAATAGTTTCTTTTAGCCACTCTGATTTCCTTAGTGTGTTCCTAGCCTGGATGTACGATATTTTATCCCCAATTCTGTAAGCATCCTCTTTAACATGACGAAGCTGTCTGAGTTTTCCTGTAAAAAAGGTTTATCGGTATTGAATGATAAAAATGTCCTAGTAGGGATGCACATATCCTCACAGAAATGGATACAGGATATGATGTCACAGTATCTGTGAGCTCGTCCAGGTCTGTGGCTGAAGCTTCAAAAACACTCCAATCAGTGCAGTCAAAGCAGGCTTGTAGTTCCAGCTCTGATTCATTAGTCCATCCCTTTACAGTCCTTACTACAGGCTTAGCTGATTTTAATTTCTGCTTGTAGGGCAGGAAAAGATGAACCAGACAGTGATCAGAGAGTCCTAAAGCTGCACATGGGACATATAGATATACAGTTATGTGATTTAATGTATTGTGCAGAAGAGGTAGGATATGTCAAATAAATATAAATGGAATATAAATATAATATGAATGAATAGTTGTATATACACATGATTGTATTGCCACATTGGAGAGCATTGGGGGCAGTTCTAAGTGATCATAAGGTGAATGGCCTTATTATGCTTTTATTATACACTGTGTATCATATCAAACATTAAGAAAAAGCATTAGGTTTAATGTTTCAGAAAAAACATGAACCCTTTCAGAACATTTGTTTTTACCTGCTTATCTGAAATGCCTGTCTGAAAAAAAAAATTGATCATTTCTATGGACGCCTTTAACACCTTCACTGACTCCATATATGACTCGTGATATATTTCATGTTTTCTAAATTCATATAAATATTTTGTGTGGGTAACAGGCCAACAGACCAAAATTGCACATGTTGTCAGTGACTGACTGTCTTGTGAGACACAAAGTTTTATTCCTGCAGGGGGCGCTTGACGTTCTGAAAACAGAATCCTCCATGAATCCACATTTAAATCTCATTCAAGGATACCTGTGAATGGAAATCTGCCTCAGCATTATCTATAAAAGCATTTTTAAAAAATCCTCATCCAGTAATAATAAACGACTGTGATTAGCCCATCCTGGCCAGCGCTGAAAAAAGTAACAGGTACCACGTGACACCGCTGTATACACTAGAGGGGGATTGCGCGTTGGGAGATACCAACTCGTACAACGGAGGGGGGACTTCAGTTTTTTGTCTGATTATGACAGATTCACAGTCACACAATCACAAGGTATCTCATTCTAAATTCTACAGCAATGATCACAACAACAGTTTAGGTGTAAAAATAAAATAAAATGCATATTAAATGTCACAGCTTGCTGAAGTCACCTCAAAGAAAAACATGCTTAAAAATCAACATTTTTGCCATTGTTGTCTGAAGTAAAAACCAAATTCACCCCAAAGCAAAATATGCTTTAAAATTGACATTTTTATAATCTATGGTTTCCTAAAAACAAATTTAATAAAGAAAAAAGAAAATACATCTTTAACCTTTATACTTGAAGTATCCATACATTCCTAAACATATCTTTAAAGATAATTTTTTGGAGTAAACCATTTACTGTAGCACAAACCATGATGTGTATTGCAATTTTTTTTTTTTTAATATACCTATCCAAAACTGGTAAATTCAATTTGACCTGCAAATTTAAAGAGAGACCTAGCCCTTAAAAATATTACATTTCTTTTGAATAAAAATTGTTCTTGATGTGTATATAATTTATTTATATATTTATTTTTACTTTTTGTGATTATTTTCAGTGAGTTTTGTGCATTGTAATCTGAAAAAAAAACCCAAACAAACATATGACCCATATATGACCGTACCATCAGAACAGATATAAGTTGAGGAGTACAAGTGAGCCAATACTTTGGGAAAACCCCAGTTTGTCAATATAAATGATTCCTATACAGGAAACTCAAGTGGACCTTGCTTTCCTTATCGTCAAAGCCACAGAAACGTATTTAATAGTTTCCTGCTAGTAATGTATTACCAGTAAAACATTTTTACTCTGAAAAGGGCATACCCAATTAATGACTGCACAAGCCTATTTGATTTAAATACTATTTACGCAAAGTCCTAGATGAATGCCGTTTAGAGAAGCATTCCCTTGTAATCATCAGCAACCCAATACAAGTGCATGACTAAGATTTTTGTCTGATGACAATGCAGGACAAAAGATGGATTAGCTTGTAAAGATAATACTATTTACCCTTGTGACATGGATTGTTTGAGTTTCACATTCTCATCCATTCAGCCGTATCAGACTGACTGACAGTGAGACTCTACAAAAGTTTACAGTTTCAATTTACTGCAATTGTAAAATGCTGAAAAAATCCCCAAACTAAAACAATACAATACTTTTTAGTTTTATTTATTTTTTGTTGAAAATATGAAATTCCAAGAAAACAACAAAGAACCTAAAATAAATATATTAGTTACAAAAGGAAGTATAAAACATACAAAAATGTTGTATACACTGCTCTAATATGATAAATCCTCAATATTGATCCTCAGTATGTTTGGCAGTTCATGGGAAGTCCAGCTGCCTGTGATGTTCACGGTGTTTTGGGCAAACGTATTCGCCCCTCTGCTCTTCTCTGTGTTTTCGTCTCTCTGTTTTGGACCGGTCCTGCTCATTGTTGCAGCGATGCACCAGAACCGGGTCCTTCACGGCAGGAGCTTTCTTCATCAGCAGTCTCTGGAGAATCTGTTTGTCTGAACGCTCCTTCTGAAAGTCATCTTCATACACCTTTAACTGAGATAGCAAACATAAAAAAATCACTTAAAACATACTAGAAATGTTTGATGGTTTGATAGTTGCTTTCATACACTGTTACTCCCTTAAATGCATGGTTGTTTCGCCAAACATACAAAATGCCCAGATACAACAAATGCAACAGATGCAACAAATATAGAACAGCACTTCAACACTGAAATTTAATGAAATGCAACTGGCTTTCAAACACATATTGATCTACACATAATACATAATCTACACAAAAGCTACACATATACTTTCTCAGGCACTTTTTGAGTCTAAATACACAACTTACATAATTTCAGTAGTACACCCAAATGACAATAGCAAAATCGTACTGTTTATGTGTTACACTTGCTATTATTTACTTCCACATTGCTTCTTCGTCAAATAGCAATGTCGAATGTAAATCACTGAAACAACAGCGCTACCTTGAGTAACAAATAATATGTATGTGTCTTTACTTGCTGAGCTACCCATGCCCCCTGTGCTATGTATTCTTAAGTTACACACCATGCCTTCAGGAGACACAAAAATGACAATAAACCAAATTCTACAAATGAAATATGATAAATTGCAATTTGATCTTTTAATTGGATGGAAATAATGCTTTAGATAATATTCATGAGTATTACATTCTGCTCTTAGTCCCTGAAAAAAACACATAAGAGCATTTCCTGTTGTGAGTGAGCCTCTTTGTTTTCTGTAACTGGATAATATAGACTCTAAAATACAATGGAAATCTGTGACACTCTCAGCAGATGATGCTTGTGGTGAACAGGACCTACGGTGTCATCTACTGGTGAGAACATTCATGTGAAATAGATTCATGTACTCATATATAAAGTCATGCTGTTTACATTGTAACAAAAATTGCTTAAATAAACAAGACATTTCCATTATACAGTATATATTGAATTATTACATAAACTTTTCATCCTTTTATATCTTTTATTTCATATAATATTAATGCTTTCCTTAGCAAGCACCACTAATGACTTCACAAAGAGGTTTCCCAAACATTGTCCCTAAATATATTGGTCGGACAAACAAATTTGAGCAAAACTCAAACTATTGGTTGATGCAGAAGTTGACATGTCGGGTCTTGTGATGGGGACTTTGATTCATCCCAGTGACTCGAGTCTTTTGAATTCATCCACCAAATAGATTTGTTCACTGACTCGTTCAGTCACCATTTCTGCAGATGTCATAGACCAGAAGGTGGCGACAAATGAGCGCGTTTACCGAAACAATGGAAAAGAATGTGAATGCTTCGTTAACTAAAAAGAACAACAACATGCTAAGGATTTGAAACTAACGAACGCCAGCCCAACATTTGCAGGTGAAAAATCAACATTCTATCACACTACATGCTACAGCGTTACATTTGCCCTGACAATATTTCAGCAATCAAGTCGTGTGTCCTGTATTTTATTAACTAGTCCATTTTATTATATTTAACTAGTCCAAACCTGATTGGCAATTAATCACTCTTTTGAGTCTGTTCTTTTTGAAGAATCAGACAACGGCTCAGTAAAAGGGTCTGAATCAATTCGCGATTCAGTCTGAGTCATTTGGACAACTCCGACCCTAACCCTAAACTCGATTACACTTCTTAGCGCTTTACACGTGCACAGAGCGCTTACAGGAAGTTTAATTAAGCTTGAAATCATGATCGCCAAGGAGACTACTGATGTCAAGATTTATAGGGGAAAATTAGTTATATTTTTGTTCGTTCTCAGCCAAACCCAGTTAAATCGCTTCAGAAGACATGGGTTAAACCACTGGACTCCTGTGGGTTACTTTTATGCTGCCTTTATGTGCTTTTTAGGGCTTCAAAGTTTTGATCACCATTCACTTGCATTTTAAGGACCTACAGAGCTGAAATATTTTTATAAAAATCTTCGTTTGTGCTCTGTAGAAGAAAGAAAGTCATACACATCTGGGATGGCATGAGGGTGAGTAAATGATGAGATAATTTTCATTTTTGGGTGAACTATCTCTTTAATGTTATGTAGCTTGTGTAACTAGCCAGTTTCTCTGAAGCCTAGCATTCAGCGTAGCTAAAATTTCAGTAGAGTAGTTGGTAGTTTCATAAGCCACATATTATGGTTAGCTTGCTCAACTTTGTTAATTCTTTAGTGTGCTGCCTCAATCGAGTCAGGTAATAATATCTGTGCATATTTTAATAGGACCTACATTTGAAAATGTTTTAAGTATCCTATTAAGTGTCTATTGCATTTATTACTGCATCAATATAAAGACTTGGCGACTTGTTCCTATGTAAAATGATGTCTGATGGAGCGTGTGTTGGCAGTAGATGGTTCATGCATATTGTGCATGTGATGTGTTTATAGTTGTTTCTGCATATTTAACTAGGAAAGGAGAATGTATTTTAACATGCAAAAAATTACTACCAAGCGCCCCTGGTAGAAGATAACTGTCCTATAGAAAAATAGTGATAGTTTAGTCTTGAGTGTGCAGTGTAGTGTACTGTAGTGTGGTGTACACTATGCTCCAGTGCTCACCTGCTCCTGCAGCAGCGCCATCTGCTGACGCATCTCTCCCTCTCTGCGCCGCAGTCTTTTATTCTCCTGCAGCATGCGTTCATGGTCTTTATGCTCCGTTTTATAATCGGCTTCATATATTTCAGTCTGTAGTTGTATAGAATCAAAAAATGCATTACAATTTTAGACTGCCAGTGTGTTCAAGTGTGCATGTTCCTGTGCTGTCTTTAACCTAACTGTATAGCCTCAGCGTATTTATTTTAAAAGTAATATAATTCTGTAATACTGTATATATTTTTGTAAATAAATAAATAAATAAATAAATAAAAACATTCATGGCAACCAACAGACATTATACATAATTGTTACATAGGCCTATTGTAAATCTCACAAAAACTGTCAAGAAATGTATAGGTCCTATTTTACACGAAAATTAAAAGAAATGTGACATTAATTTCTATATTTAAGAGTATTTAATTCTAGCAGTTATTTGAATAATATTTAATAATAATTAAATAAAAATGCGGCCTATTTTTAGGACCATTAAGATGGATTTATTTTTTGCATTGTGCTATTTATCATGACAGTAAAGGACAGTTCCCCTCCCCAATTGTCAGTAGACTACTGTAATATGAAAAAATAATAGATTCTGAATAAACTATAAAATTACATTTGTATTACAGTAATGAAAATAATTTTTTTTTACATTTCGGTAATGAGAATTTGGGGGGATATGTGCTTCGTCGTCGTTATAATAATGTAACAATGCATACAAATCTTAATGGTCCTAAAATGGGTTTCATAAACGTTATGCAAAATATAAGTCCTTATTTATTTATTTATTTATTCTAATTTTGATGTGAAGTATGACCTACACAGTTCTTCATGAGATTCACCTGTGCATTTGAATGTACTGTATATTATCAGAATCAGAATGAGCTTTATTGTCAAGTATGCTTACACATACAAGGAATTTGTCTTGGTGACAGAAGCTTCCAGTGCACAAACAATACAACAAGACAGAGATAATAAAAAAAATTGTACAAATAAAAAGTGAATAGAAAATATCCGTATATATAGAAAAACACAACAAGACAAAAATAAATAAATAAATAAATAAATAAATAAATACATATATTTTTTATTTTTTTAGATATTATAGCCTTAGGGTAGGCATTTAAAATGCAAGATATATTCATGTAAACCACCCCTAACAATCAACAGCCATTTTACATAATGATAAATCATCAAATTAATCAGCCTAATTGAAGCCAAAGTGCTTTGCCATTAAAATTGCAGTTCTTCTAATGTCTAATAAAATTCTAATTCATTCATTCACATTTACAGATGTATCATTTGCCATCATTATTAACATTTTTAGACAGTAGAATATTTAGTAAATGTGAACCAATGCATGCAAAGTAAAGTCAGTCCCATGGCTGGGGTCAATGAGCTTTAACAGGTTTTAAATAAGTCCATTTTAAACTCAGCATGAAGCAGCAAGTCTTTGGTCCACTCTAGAACATAGCAGTGAATGTTATGATGACATGTGAATCACCTGACATCGCAGCGCCTCCAGTTGTTCTTTAAGATCCTGTACCTCTCTCACGGGGTCTGTCTGGTACTCTGCTCCCATGCCAGCCAGTCTTCGGCTAGACTTTGCGTCTGGAGACACTGGAAGCCCAGGAGACGATCGTACCTCCACAGATGGCTTAGTGTTTCTCTGGAGGTGAGCCTCTGAGATGCCGTTGATATCTGGCATCTTCCGAAGAAAGAAAAGTACATAAAAAAAAAAAAGTCAGAGGTGAGCCATGTAGCTTAAACAGCTTGCATGACTGACTTTGTTCGCTCACCTGTGTCCCTGTTGGCCAGTGGTTTAGGTCTGTTTGGTGCAGGTGGCTCTCCAGCAGTCTAATATACTCCTGAAGATGCTGGTTCTTCTTCAGTTCTTGCATCAGTGTGTGTTCGTAATACTCCCTCTTATGCTGCACATACACACACATACAGGTAAACAAAACATGTCAGCGTTCGCATATGTATATATCTATTTTTGTAGAGTTTTTTTAGAGAACTAACTATGCACTAATGCTTAAAGGGATGGTTCACCCAAAAATAAAAGCTCCATTATTTACTCACCCTCAAATTGTTCCAAACCCATATAACTTTCTTTCTTCAATGAGACATAAAAAGGGAAATTTCAATGAATCTCTCTTGCTGTTTTCCACACAATAAAAGTCTATATTGACCAGTACCAAAAAAAATACCATTAATGTATCCTAAAAGTAGTCCTCATGCACTATATTCCAAGTCTTCTGAATTCATTCAGTAGGTTTGTTTGAGGCTTGTTATTCACTGAAAATCTTCCCCTTTGCCATAGCTCTCAAATCTAAAGTCAAACATCATAGGCTCTCGTGCATCTTTTGATTGATCGCAAGTTCGCAACGTGATCCATTTTTTAATCGAAGAAAGTGATGAAACAGATGAATTTCAAAACAAATGAATTTGTATAGCGCCACAGAGACACTAACATGAACTAACAATGAATAATTGTGTTTTAATAATTATATTTTTAGAAATTAACTATGATGAATAAATGCTGTTAAAAATATTGTTAATTGTTTGTTCATGATACCAAATGCATTAACTAATGTTAACGAATAGAACCTTATTGTAAAGTGTTATCAAGCTATCATATGGTTTCTGAAGGCTTGGAATATAGTGCACAAAGCAGTATGGACAACTTTTTGTTATACTTTTATGGGTTTTGTGTGTGTGTGTGTGTGTGTGTGTGTGTGTGTGTGTGTGTGTGTGTCATTTTTGGAGCTGGACAGTCCTTGTTACCATTCATTTTAATAATATGGAAAAGTGAGGCCTGGGTAGCTCAATGGTAAAAGATGCTGGCTACCACCCATGGAGTTTGCTAGCTTGCTAGTTCAAATCCCAGGGTGTGCTGAGTAACTCCAACCAAATTGGCCTGGTTGCTAGGGAGGGTAGAGTCACATGGAGTAACCTCCTCATGGTCACTATAATGTGGTTTGTTCTCAGTGGGGTGCAAGGTGAGTTGAGTGCAGATGCCATGGTGGGTGGTGTGAAGCCTCCACACACACTATGTCTCTGTGGCAACACACTCAACAAGCCACATGATAAGATGTGTGGGTTGATGGTCTCAGACACAGAGGCAACTGGGAAATCCCCCCCAAATATAAAATAAAACTTCTCTTTTGTGTTCCAAGGAAGAAAGAAATTCATATGGGTTTGGATTCACATAAAGGTTAGTAAATGATTACAGAATCTTCGTTGTTAGGTGAACTAAACCTTTAAATGAACCCTAAAAAAACCAAAACACTGATTTGAAGAACCTGTAATGCAACATAATTTTTTTTTTACCAAAATAGTTCTTGATAAAAAGAGGGGTCTTTGCTAATCCTGATGTGCTTCAAAAAGCAATTGAAGAACTTTTTAAAGAGTTTGCTTTGACATGTAACCAGCCTGACCTCCAAAAAATGACATGACTGTTGTGACATTTTTGCAAAATGAAATTACGCGGTTCATTACACCAGTGGTTCTCAACCAGAGGGCCGGGACCCACTAGGGGGCCTCAGCACACTTCCAAGTGGGTCTCAAGATGACTTAAAATTAATTTAAAATAATAAATATTAAAATAATCCAACTTAATTAAAATGCTAAAAAAAACTGATGTACTATGTAAGATGTATGTCCACAAATTATAAATGTACTCTTTCTGAAACTTCTAGAATCAAAAATTATACATGATTAATTATTTTAACCAGACACATCTAGTTTTGGGCGAGGGGGCCTTCAAATATGGTCTTGGACAGTGGGGGGCCTTGGAGTCAAAAAGGTTGCAAACCACTGCTTTACACATATAGCGACAGTTCTTAGGTGAAATGTCCACTGTGTGGCACTAAAAGTGAGTTCAGTTTCCTCCCCAAACAAATAAGGTTTTTAAGGTTAATGCTCTATCGAGTTTTAACCCTAAATCGCATATGTAACTTCACCCCTTTAAATGCATTCGTGGGTCAAAAAAGACCTAGGTGAAATCTAGATGCTGCTTTTTTATAAAACTACTTATTTTTTTCAAGGCACATTAACTCCAATGATAATTGTATTAGAAATTACAATTTTTTTTTTTACTCAATTCTGAAGATTTTCAGACACATTGAAATTAGAGTAGGAGTTTTGGGTGAAAGTGTAAAAAAAAATAAATAAGGGCAATTTCCATGTCTCGTGGTAAAATATGAAATGTCTCAGCAACTCTACCGACACAAACACATCCATTCAAATACTAGGATCAAATGTTTTTGTTTTTGTTTTTTTTTAACAAAATTTTTTTTATAAACTTGTAAAATGACAACCTTATTGCTGTATGACACTATAAATCAAAATTACTCTGTTCAGCTAGTTGTTGTTCAGAGTGGTGACGTGTACTGAATAAGAGAAAGTTGCAGGTTCAAACACAATAAGAAGTCGTCCAGACGCTATAACCATTGTGCCCTTGACATGAACTAGGCATCAGGATGCTACTTGAGGACTGTCCCTGCAATGGGTGTAATGTCATGCACTTTGAATGTAAGCATAGTCTAAATGACAACTTTCTTTATTTGCATATTAAACATACTGTGATGAGGAGGAGGGCGTGGCCGGGCCGTGAGGACGCACGGCTGGTGCTGAATCAAGTGATCAGCGGGAGAGCGAGATAAAGGGGAGCCGTAGACTCCAGTTCGAGGGAGAGAGACGCACCTGGCCACGCTGCATGTGGGTCTGTGTTTGTATTATGTTTTATGTTGTTTTAAGTTCATTTATATCATTAAACCTTTATGCTGATTGGTCAGCCGGTTCCTGCCTCCTCCTTGCCCACCACTGAACTGTTACAGTGGTACTGAAACCCGGGAGGGAGGAGGGATGCGCTGTCGCAGAGTCCTTGCCACTGCCATCCGCCAGGGGAGAAGCCGCTGCGACCCCTCTGTCCCCAGGCAGATGGCCGCCGAGAGCCGAAGGAACTGCTACCGTCCGCCGAAGAAGGAAAGTAGCAGTTCCATCCGACAGGGGAAGGAGGACTCGCTGCCATCCGCCGGGAGAGGAGTGAGCTGTCGTCCAACAGAGGGCGGAGGAGTGGTTGAGGACCGGGCGACAGCGTGTCCAGGAACCGGCTCTCTCTCTCTCTCTCTCTCTCTTTGTGTCTCTCGCTCGCACTTTCCCTCTCCCCACACTTCCCCTCATCTCTCCCCCAGGTTCTCAGGAGGCGGGGTGGACCACTGGCTGTCAGAATGGCTGGAAGGGCGGGGGGGGGGGTTGAGTTAGTCCAGTGGCACCCCAGCCTGAATCGGGTGGAGGAGGAGTGCAACAAGGAGGGCGTGGCCAGGCCTTGAGGACGCACGGCCAGTGTGAATCAGGTGATCAGCGGGAGAGCGAGATAAAGGGGATCCGGAGATGCCAGTTTGAAGGGGAGAGAGACGCATATTGGCGGTTGTGAGGGTGCTGAAGGGGGGGTTCGCCTAGGACACCATACAAACTAAAACAGTCACTGGCTAAAGCAACCATGTGATTTTGTGGTGCTTCTATGACACTTTCATCTCAAATGTCATCTTGCTGTAGAGTGCACCTGTAGAACAGCCTCATATTCTTGGCTCTCGACCATGCAGAGCAATCATCCAATATAATTATTCCAACAAGATCATGACCTGAAGGCGTCCTTTTCACTTTCTTCAAATATAAACCCATCCAGATGTAATACACCGGGTGTGAGATGACTCATCACCCATATTGCTTTTTTCATCACTCACATGTTCTGGTTTTGTGCACCATACACCAGATTATTCATTTTATACGTGTTATATTCGGCCTTGCAGAGAAGCATATTCTGAACGGCAGTCCTTTCAGACATTCCAGCTTTGTGAACCTCTACATACATGATTTTTGTTGAGTCTATTGTATGTCACCAAGGTGTTTGTTTAGTTCTGTGGTGAACTGTGAAGCTGTTCTTTGGTGGCATTTATCATGTGGGTTCATCTTGAGCTTTTATTTGTGATCTGTGTTCCTCTTTGTCGATTCGGTTTGTTCTTGTTTAGCTTATGCTGCTATTATTGTCTTCCTCTTATTGCATTAAACAGTTGAGCATACATTTTTGTGATAAATGCATCTCCCTAAAACAATCCTACAAATAATACACAAGGTTTAACAGAAGAATTAATGCAAGTGCTTTTATAAAATTATAAGCTTCACATTTCTGCCTTTTAAACCCTCTAAAATTTGGCCTCATTCACTTCCATTGTAAGTGTCTCACTGTAACCTCGATTTTTGCTTTTTTTTTTAAGAAAAGGAGGGATGAGTCGCAATTATTTTTGTGGTAATCAACATTATTCCACAAATGCTGTTTATTGATCTTAACTTGTATTGAACCAGGAACATTCCTTTAAATTGATTCACATGTATCTGTAGTACTGTATGTATTTTTACTGCTCTTACAAAATAAGATTCTGTGCCGGTACAGTGATGATATCAGATGGTATTCATACACCATGGTATTTATATGGTACTCCAAAGTTATTTAAAAATAACATGATATTATTATGGAACAAGCCCCCCAAAAATATTTTATCTACTAGCCATGAAAATGTGCTTCCTGTGGTAACATATACATTAACTAGTTTTATTCAAGTCAAAAATACCATTTAATGACTGAATTAACCTGATTACATAGATTATTCCAATAAAATTAATTAGCTCCTTAAATGTGCTGTAAGCGATTTTTTTCTTTGAAAAGTATGCAAAAAATGTTCCTACTCCCTTAAAGATATTAATGAAATAAGTGTCCTGAGGTATCTCACTGGTCTCTGTGACAGCTGTAAACAGCAAAAAAAAAAAAAAAAAAAAAAAATTGGACATTGACACTTTTCACCTGTCAATCATTTTGCTTGTTCTCATAGTATTGTATCTGAATAGCAGGGGTGGGCATTTATTTTGGTACAGGGGCCACATCGAGCTTTAAGTAGTGCATAGGAGGCCACATTGTAGCTACTCCTTTTGAGATACAATATTCCGCAGTGATTTTGTTCTTGTACCTTTTAAGCCCAGAAATAGTTGTGTACTCAATTTTCTGAAGTGTATATGTGACGGATGGGACTATTCTGAAACTGTATTCTGAAAAAGTATTGCTCTACAAAGGTAGATAATTTTCCATCAGGCATAATAAAAATGAATAAAAGCTGAGCATAATTATAAATTATTTATTTTACCATCTTTACTTCCCTGGTCATTTATTATTCAATATAACACTCTACAAAAAAAAAAATAAATAAAAAAAAAATAAAAATTATAGAACTTTTAATGTTGTCGCAAAGCGGGCCAGTTGACTTATTTAATTCTCAAAACATTACCCGTTTATGCGCTAAAAGGGTCATGATGCGGTCTCGTCGATGGTTTGGCTTTCCATTCAGCACACAACTGAGTAAAACAGGCTGCATGACTTGATTACCCCTCCGTGTGTCAATGATGCCGAGATCTATGTTTATATTTTATTAAAGATCATCACTGAGAAGGTTTGCTTGCAAACTTAGTTGCACCAAACATCACAAGCAGCCTCAAGAATGGACACGGAGTGGCTGTATCACACTTTTCCTTGAGCAGAAGAATATCACATGAGAGTTTGTTCAAAGGGGAAAGCAAGAGCTAGAAAAAGCACACCTGCATGCATGGTTGCCAGATTGCACAAAATAAGTATGACATTAGGTGGAATCTTTCAAATTTGCCCAAGTATAAATCTCTACTTGGGGGGTTTGCATCTCTTATCTGGCAACTCTGAGCATGTTAAATGCTTGTGGAGGTGTGTTATGTCCCAGTCCAATTAAAAAAACGCTTTTAGGATAAATGATCCACGGGCCAGCGGAGGCGGGCCGTAAGTTGCCCATGTGTGCTGAAGAGGCTATGATTCATAATGTTTGTCAGTTGAGGGCGCTATTGTGCCACTGTTGAATTTGACAGCCACAGGAACAAACAATGCTGCTCTTTTGCTCTGTGTTGGTCTCAAATTTATCTTTGGAGGTCGGGTTTTGGAAAAAGGGGGCGTGGCTATTTCAACGGCTCAAAGCTTCAGAACTCTAAAATTGCTTACAGCACCTTTAAGGTACAGTAGCTGCCTGTATTAACTATTTACAGTGTCCAAAAATCATGGTAATACCAGACTAATGGTATTTAAGTCAGTTTATTGAGATACATTGAATAGAATTTAAGTATTGATCCCAAATAACTGCTATTGAGATGCATACTTATTTAGTGCACCTCTAGTGGATCAACCTGGTCTCAAAGAACCACGTTACTATACCAAAATTTTTGCAAAATGAATTTTATGTGGCTTGTTTCCAGTTTCCTGGTGAAATGAACACTAGAGGTGCTACAACAACAATCACTTTTATTCCCTTTCACACAAATCACGAGTAAAATGGCAGATTATCAGTTCATAAACACTTATTTTTCACCCTGTTCCTCACACAGCGCTATCTAATGACATCTAATCACTTGTAATATAGTGCATGACTCAAGTGTGATTAAATTGCATGGTAGCTCAACTGATAGAGCATTGCACTTGCAACATAAAGGACTGGGTTCTGAGTCCTGAAGAGCATGCAAGTTGACATGTGAGCTGAAATTGAAGTATAAAGTGACATGGTTGCTTCAACAATTGTGTTTTCATCTCACATTTGATTTTTATGACACTATCAGTTAGGTTTAGGTTTAAGGAAGGGTTTACTCAATAAAGAAATAACCCTAAAAACCTCATCTGTTTGGGAGAACACTTAGCCGGCTTCTAGCGCTTTCAGTGGACATTTTAACTCAGAACTACTGCGATACGTGTAAGGAGCCGGATAATATGTCACCACAGTCATGTTATTTTTATTGGATCAGGCACGATAAGTGAGTGTGTGTCTGGCATCATACCTGCTCATGGTCGACTTTGAGCATCAGTCTGCTGTTGAGCTGTTTGAGCACTGAACTTTCCTCCTCTAGAGCTGCTAAACGCTGCTGAAGACCCACACTGGTGCTGTGATAGATATGATCCCACTCCTCATTCAGCTTCATCAGCTGATAGGCACACAAACACATTCATATAACATCAGAATAACATTCATTTTACCCTCAAGTTCCCCTCTACCATTGTTCTACTTTTCCTTGGTCCTTTTCTTTTGTGCAATATTGCAAACTGTATAACTGTTTTATAATTAACATTGGGTTGGACAGTCAAAAAGCTTTGAAGCCATTTCCTCAGTTTCAGTGTTGGCGTAGTTAATGCGTTTGGCTTTTGAAAGGAATATTTCAGGTTCAATACAAGTTAAGCTCAGTCGACAGCATTTGTGGCATAATCATGATTACCACAAAAAATTATTTCGACTCGTCCCTCGTTTATTAAAAACCCCACAAATTGTGGGTACAGTGAGGCACTTACAATGGAAGTCAATGGGGCCATGAACATTAAAATACACTCTGTTTCAAAAGTATAGTGACAAAACATAAACGTTATATACGTTAACATGATTTTAGTGTTATAAAATCGCTTACTAACCTTATCTAGGTGAATTTATCTCCAATAATACAACTTTGTTATTGTGACTATGTAACGCCAGTGAAACCTGTAATCTGGTAAACGCCATTAAGCCAGTAAATCACTGTTTTTTATCAAATTAAAATAAAGTTAACATGTTAACATTTATGTCTTGTGGCAATACTTTTGAAACGGTTTGTTTTTTAATGTTTATGCATTGGCCCCATTCACTTCCATTATAAGTGCCTCACTGTAAACCAGATTTATGCTTTTTATTTTTTAAATAAATAAATAAAATAAGTGAGGGATGAGTCGAAATTACTTTTGTAGGAACATTCCTTTAATGTACTATTTATTTCCCTTAAATAGATTCTGGTGTCAACCTCAGGTCAAACTGGTTTTGAGATGTTGCAACTGGGGGAAATTCACTTTTTCTTACATTTTAAAGGTGGTTTCAAAAATGATTCATTACACAACTGTCTTTGTGATTTTTGTTTTTCACCTCTTTGTTGAGTCTGCGAAGTTCAGTGTTTTTGTTGAGGAGCTGCAGTTTCTCCTCATCAGCAGAGGTGATGGACATACTTTCTGTGATGAGGGTCACCTGCTCCTCACCAGACGGGAGTAACTCCTCCTGTGCAGCATCCTCTTGCTGCCTAAAACATACACAGGCATATTTTTTTTACACATTTTGTGGGCCTCGCATTAACTTACTGTATATTGTTTTTAAAATTAACATGAAACGAAATTTGCAAGTTGCACCCTGTGATGTATTTCGAATGGTGACAGGTTATTGAACAAGTTAAAAATAGGACAAGGTTTGATTTGTATCCAGACTTCTATGTAAGTTTGCTAAAACACTACCTAAATAGCTATTTGGCTGTTGGTTAACATTATGTTTCGAGCCTGTGCAGTGTGCACCCTCAGACATAAGCTGAAAATGTATTACCCCTCTTTAATTGGGAAGGACGAATTTCATAATAGATGTTGTTGTTGATGTGTAGCTACACTACCAAAATTTATTTGGATTTAAATAAGCAGATACTTAAGAGTCTATGATTGGATCATTATTGCAGTGATTAATATGTTTCAGCTGGCAACAATTCTTTTAACCCTAACTGATGCAGTGTGTAGCTTCTCATTTCTTAAACAACCATGTCTGAAGACGTATCCCGTGGTCGTGGAAAAGAAGTTACTGTGTTTCAGAAGGGGCAAATTATTGCATCAAGCAAAGTAAACAACTAAGGAGATTGCTGAAATCACTGGAATTGGGTTAAGAACGGTCCAACGCATTATTAAAACCTGGATAGTGGTGAACCGTCAGCTTTCATAGAAGAATTGTGGTCAGAAAAAATCTTGAATGATCGTGATCTGAGATCACAAAATGCTTGGTGAAGTCACATCGTAAAAAATCAACAGTAGAACTCACAGCTATGTTTAATAGTGAAAGAAAGAGCATGTCCACATGCACAATGTGACGAGAACTTACAGGATTCGGACTAAACAGCTTTGTGGCCACAAGAAAGCCACTTGTTAGTGAGGCTAATCGGAAAAAAACGACTTCAATTTGCTAGGGAGCATAAAGCTTGGACTGTGGAGCAATGGAAAAAGGTCATGTGGTCTGACGAGTCCAGATTTACCCTATACCAAAGCGATGGGCGCTTCAGGGTAAGAAGGGAAGTGAATGAAGCGATGCACCCGTCATGCATAGTGCCCACTGTACAAGCCTCTGGACGCAGTGTTATGATCTGAGGTTGCTTCAATTGGTCAGGTCGAGGCTCAGCAACGTTATGCGGCAATAAAATGAAGTCAGCTGACTACCTGAATGTACTGAATGATCAGGTTATCCCATCAATGGATTTTTTCTTCCCTGACGGGATGGGCATATTCCAGGATGACAATGCCAAGATTCATCGGGCTCAGATTGTAAAAGAGTGGTTCAGGGAGCATGAGGAATCATTTTCACACATGAATTGGCTACCACAGAGTCCTGACCTTAACCCCATTGAAAGTCTTTGGGATGTGCTGGAGAAGACTTTACGGAGTGGTTCGACTCTCCCGTCGTCAATACAAGATCTCAGCCAAAAATCAATGCAACTCTGGACAGAAATAAATGTTGTAACGTTGCATAAGGTTGTCGAAACAATGCCACGACGAATTAAATCAAATCTAAAGGCGGTCCAACGAAATATTAGAGTATGCAACTCTTTTTTTGTTCAGGCAGTGTAAATGGGTCATTAACAAATAAGGTTGTTTGAGGTGAAAAAATTAGAACGTTTTTAGAGATCTAGTTTAAAACACGTGTCAAGTTCATAGAAATGTGATGTTTATGTTTCCCCTTTTTTTTTTTTTTTACATTTTCTACTATTTTATTTATTAACGTTAAAGATGTCATGTGGTGTAATCATTAAGTAAAAGGTATTTATATATTTTCCTTGCACCTTGAATAAATCATGTCAAGAATATCAAGAAATTTTCTAACGGTTACACTACATAACCTGACAAAAAGGCCATTTCATAAAAATGTCAAAACATTGATATTTAATGATAAGACAAAATTATATTTTTTAAAACCTTCATATACATTCATGATGATCTAAAGGGGTCCTCTCTGTTTTTAGTTTGTTTGTTTTTTCAAAATGGCTGCATATTTTTGGTTACACCACATGACTTTGATTTGGCAGACAATATTTTTTTCAAATGTTAATCATATTTTAAAGGTGCTCTCAGCAACTTTTTTGTTATCTTGGACGTACAGTGACCCCTAGTGGCGTGGATGCAGCATCATTCAAAATCATTAGTTTTTAGTTACAGATGCCTTTGTAGAAATTCACTATTCACAGTCAGCCATGATTACTTTAATCAATGAGTGAAAGTGTCAAATAACAGGACGGTTACTGAGATTAAGCCAGTAGTATTCGGCTGGTCATGTGATTCTAACATGGCAGCCCCCATGTGCGGACCCTCTCCATGTAGAATAAAACAGCTTTTATAAGGTTACTGATATGACTGGAGTCTTCATCTCATGTGTGTGTTCATGATTTTATACATATGATTAAAAAATAAATTCATTTCTTTAGGAGTAAAACTTTTTTAATGAGGAAAAAAATTAGTGAGTGCACCTTTAAAATAAAATTGTTTTGCTGCTTATTTTTAAATAAATAATAGTAATATTATTCTTCACTACTCATGTCAACATTTCTTTTTTCAAAAACGTCAACTTTTAATGAGACTGCTTTCTCGTTTACTGTCTCTGGATGGTTACACCACATGACATTTTTTTACTTTAAGCACCAGAAGCTGAATTGCATTTGTATTTTTGATAATAATAGATCTGGATGATGAGGGCCACTTCAATGACCCAAATATGAGAGGTGATACAGTAATAAGTTTGTTTTTTTTTTACCTCAGAAATCCGAGGACATCAGAACAAGCAATTCAGTTATTTAGTAGATAATAATAGACTAAATCAAGCATCTATTTATTTTCCTTAGTAACCTGATTATTTCCATAGTAAACAACACTGTGCGGTTTTTGATGTTGTAAAAGTACAGTAATGGACTTGGAGAATTTGAAACTGCAGAAAAAATAATTGATTAATTCTGGATATTATATGCTAATTTCCCCCACGTTCCCATCACTCACTATACAGTCTCATGGTGAATGACTCATCTAAAGTGAAACTGTGACACAATAAGGACAAAAACATGGTGCCACGCACAGAAACACATGAGCGATCCCATAAAAATGAATCATTACTATATAAAACCTTGGGGGGAATTTTAGTTGAGTGGGTTTCTGTTCCTTTTTCCCTTATCATGTGAAACACAGGCACTTTTTTTATTTTCCCTGAGGACGTCACACAAGTGTATATTCAAATGAAGTGTGTGGATAGTTGTGGCCGCTCGCCATCAATATGTGTTAGTTTTATGTAGTATTTATCATCTCACCTCAGTCCTTGCTAATGAAAGCTATGAATTCAATGAGTCGTTTCAATAGTAAGTCATCAAAATGTATTAAAACAATATTCCGGAATTAATTCACGTTAAGCTCAATCGATAACATTTGTGGCATAATGTTGATTACCGCAAAACAGCAAAAATCGCGGGGCCTGGGTAGCTCAGCGAGTATTGACGCTGACTACCACCCCTGCAGTCGTGAGTTCGAATCCAGGGCGTGCTAAGTGACTCCAGCCAGGTCTCCTAAGCAACCAAATTGGCCCGGTTGCTAGGGAGGGGGAGGGTTGAGTCACAGGGGGTAACCTCCTCGTGGTCGCGATTAGTGGTTCTCGCTCTCAGTGGGGCGTGTGGTAAGTTGTGCGTGGATCGCGGAGAGTAGCATGAGCCTCCACATGCTGTGAGTCTCTGCGGTGTCATGCACAATGAGTCACGTGATAAGATGCGCGGATTGACGGTCTCAGAAGCGGAGGCAACTGAGACTTGTTCTCCGCCACCCGGATTGAGGTGAGTGACCGCGCCACCACGAGGACGTAATAAGTAGTGGGAATTGGGCATTCCAAATTGGGAAAAAGGGAGATAAAATAATAATAATAATAATAATAATAAAAAATAGTAAAATTCTTGGTTACAGTGAGGTTCTTACAATGGAAGTCAATGGGGCCAATCCATAAATGTTAAAATTCTCACTGTTTCAAAAGTATAGAAACAAGAGTCAAACAATATGCATGTTAACATGATTTTAGTGTGATAAGATCTCTTACTATTCTTGTATGTAAAGTTATATCCAGTTTTACAACTTTGTTACCATGATGACGTATAGCCTAAACCCTGTAATCTCGGTAAACGATGATTTAAACAACTTTACAGATCAAATTATACATGAATTTTAACAGAAGAGGTCTTTTATAAAATTGTAAGCTTCACATTCCTGGCTCTAAACCCTCCAAAATTTGGCCCCATTCACTTTCATTGTAAGTGCCACATTGTAACCTTGTTTATTTATTGTTTTTAAAGAAAAGGACGGACGAATCGAAATTAAATGGTGTAGTGCTATAACACATTGGTTAAGCTGTTTTATAGGGGCCATTAAGATATTATAGTGCAAGAAATTACTGTCAGCAATAAGAGATACTGAAAGACCATTTTATTTACCATAAAACCATTTTATGAACTATATTGTGGCTGGACGATCTACACTAAAAACATTTTTTAACATGTACCATTGTAAGCATCACATATTATTGTTAAAAATCACCCATCTGATTTGCAAATTATTACAAAAACAGAGATTGTATAATAATAATATAATATAACACTTTATAATGTCGAATACTATGCTGTATACACTTCTAATGGTCCAGATACTTCACATCTATCTTTATATGTTCTAGAGTTTATATGTTTTCTGATTAAACTTATAAGACTGTAAAATAATACCCACTCAGACTGAATTGATGTCTTCTGTTCATTTTCTTCAGGTAAAGAGGGGTGTTTGCTGGAAGAATCCTCCTCTGACAGGGATGTCTGTAAACTTCCATCCATGATTTCAATTGATTAATACCTGTAGTCCTGGTTTACTTCAAGTCTTTTAGTCCTAAATCCAAATGATGTAACAATTCCAGCATACAGAGAATAAACTGCGACTTTAACCACACTGCTTTTTAGAGGGGAAGTTCAAATATAACCCCCTTTCATTGACATGCAAAACATCACATCAAGAGTAGGAAGTAATGCTTGATGTGTCACAATAATAAACAATCCCCTATCACAGCTGTTAAGCTCTTTACAAACTAATAACAGTATAGTGGAAATAAATATTCTAGCCAAATACCTAGCACTATTATATAATTATTGTTTGTGAAGATGATTTTAAATGGCTGTGGCCTGATGGTGCTTTTAAATGGCAACTGTAAAGCGAGGTATAAAACAAGGAAGTGATATGATGATATGCAGTGGGGAATTTCCACTAGCATCATCTGTTTTTGCTGTGGGCTTTCTGAGCGATGGCTAAAAGCAGCGGTGTTAAAAGCCAAACCACACTCTCGCTGTCTGTACAGAACTGAAAGGACATGCCGTGAATGTCCGGGGTATTTTCCATTCTCATGATATCTGATACCTTTTATTTATTTATTTTTTACAAACTTTAACATGGCAACCAATATACTTTCCACCAAAATACAGTACCACTTACTACAATTACTGTTACTATGATGTAATACTTTAATATGGAATTATTATTATTTTTAGTTGTTTTTGATGACAGAATTGGCTAATATCACATTTCATGCTCAAATTTAAAGTCTTATTAACAATTACTTAGTGACTGTAACCTACTATAGTTAATTTGTGATGTCATAGTATGTTACTACTCTCATATTTCTGCAGTATATAGTATATAATACATATATATATATATACTTTTATGTTTAAATAAAAGGGTGTTTGGCCAACGTTGGGCTTCACTGTGAACTTAGAGTCTTGTTAAGAGTAAAGTCACATTAAAACATTTTTCACACTCTAATTCGTTTTTTCTACGTCTACCAACAATGTTTAACAGTACATGCATCACAGAAGAGTTATGAAATATAAAACAATTCTGAAAGTCATAAAAATTCCCACCACAGTGTCATTTCTTAAATTCTGTATTGTGTTTAATAGAATTCTATGCTGGAAATGATGATGATGGAAACAGGGGCGGAGCTAGGGGGTGGCCAGGGATGGCCGCCATGGACTGAAGCCTGGCCACCCCATTGGCCACACCCCTTTGCAATTGCCATTTTGGTCATTTTTTTGTCTTGGGTACCATTGAGTTTTTTAGAGGGGGAACCGTCTCTGTACAACCGCAAAGCACAGGAGACCACACCAAGGTCGCCGCACCTCTCTGTCTCGGGTGTCACTGTATCTACTCCCCTTCGTTTTTGTTTCCACACGCCTCCGCTTTCTACATTCTGGATGGAAATGACATTTTGAAAAGGTTTTTTATAAAAATGGCCAACTCCTTTGTCTTGCTGATTTCTTAGCTAACGTTAATTTTGGAAATGATGCCCAGTAAAAATATTCAGCTAACGTGATATTTACCTCAGATATTCTTTATTTTCTTTAAACATCACTTCACCATATTTCATCTCGAGCTCTTCACTAACAGTCAAATTGGTTAAAAAGAAGTGATATGATAGGTGTGGGTGAGAAAAAGATCAATATTTAAATCCTTTTCTACTATAAATTCTCCTCCCTGCCCAGTAGGTGGCGATATGCACAAAGAATGTGAATTGCCAAAAACAAAAGAAGAAGAATGTGAAAGTGGAGATTTATAGTTAAAAAAGGACTTAAATATTGATCTGTTTCTCACCCACACCCATCACATCGCTTTTTAAGATATAGATTGAACCACTTTAGTTGTATGGTGTAACTGAGTTCATGATGGGAAAGGAAGTGGCAGGAATGAGCAGAATGGTCAACATAACTTTAATGACATAAATGAATTTAAAGAAACATAAACACATGAATACACACACACAGTGGCCGGGTGTCTCTCTCTCTCTCTCTCTCTCTCTCTCTCTCTCTCTCTCTCTCGAACTGGCGCCCCCGGCTTGTCTTTATCCCCCTCCCGGCTGATTAGGACAATTCAGCACCGGGTATGCGTCCTCATGGCCCAGCCACTCCCTCCTCCTCATCACATATGGATTACTTTTACACTGCCTTTATGTGCTTTTTGGACCTTCAGAGTTCTGATCACCATTCACTTGCATTGTATGGACCTTCAGAGCTGAGATATTCTTTTAAAAATCTTCGTTTGTGTTCTGCAAGAAGAAAGAAAGTCATACACATCTGGGATGCCATGAGGGTGAGTAATAATGAGAGAATTTTCATTTTTGAGTGAACTATCCCTTTAAATTAGTTTGTTTTAATAAAAATCAACTAACTATAATCGAATATGAAGAAGTACATCAGATGTTACAAATAAAAAACAGAAGAATTGATTACGAATTGATCTTTTGCCCTTGTGTTTTAAATTTCGGGGGCATTTTTGGCATTTTTAGTGTCATTTTTGCCCGAGGCCCCCTTAATTTATGACCATGATTGTATTCCACAATGCTAGATATCAGCCATGTTTTTTAACTTCCCCTTCTACTTGATTGGACCGCCAAGAGTTTAGACATTTTTATTTAAATTGGATTAAAAATCCTAAATAACCATTTTTATTTTTGAGATAATAATTCTCTGAATTCAACAGAAGGTCATGTGACAATGTAGCATGCTACTGTTTGAAAAATAATGTGCATAATCCGTAATGTTTCACATATTATTTTAAAAACAAATAGTAGGCAGTGTTCACTGTACACCGCACAATATGTAGTAAGCATAAGTATACTAGTATTCCATTCTGAGCATAGCAGGTGTGATATGGATTAACACATTGACCGCATTATCGTTCCAGGGACTGCTCCACAGGTCATGCCGCCTCTATTCATTATGACCACATCATGCCAGTCAGTGTTTGCTGAGTCTAGCATTAGTTAGAGCATTAGCTCTTGTCAGCTCTAAGGCTGCAGAGAGTGCTTTAGCAATTTTATTGACCCAAACTGCTATCAGGACCAAGGGCAAATTATGCTCTGAAATGGACTGATTTGAGTTCCCCTCTGATACAGAACATAAGTGAAGGGATGTTGGGATTTCTGGTTAAGTATGACCAGGTTACTGCTGCGTCAGTGTCAAACAATCAAACTCAATAATTAAAATCAATGGGAGTATGGGTTTGATGATAAGTGCACAAAGAAAACAGAGTAAGTACATTAAATTGAATACTAAAATATCTATTGTCATGAAAAGCTTGGATGATAAAATGTAGTTTATTTTGAGAAAACAATGTTAACTTCAGTTGGATTTTTTTGGCTGTTCCATGCACGTCATACATAATCATTGCACAACTAGATTTTTGGTTGCCAGGTCATTCTGGTCATGTTGCTATGCAGGTGTGAGGACGTTCTGTGTAGTTACTCACTGGCCCTAGTCAAAAGCCCCTAGGTTTTAGGATATTCTAGTCTCTAGATACACTGAAAAAAAAAAAAAAAAAATCATGTTAAATTTGTTATATAAAAACTGCCAGCTGTTGGCAGAAATTCACCCCCCAAAAATAGTGACTATGTTTCAGGCATTGCGGGATGTCATTTTGCGAATTTGTTTTACAGTGTATGGCTCAGGTCTCTCCTTAAATATAAGTCCATGTTTTTTAACAAAAATTATTAGACCGATCACTTAGATGTTGCACGATTTGAGCAATTACTTGGGCAGGACATGTTACATGCCAATATTTAAAACTTAGGGATAGTGGTTTTTAAATCCCTTACTCTGAGCAATATTGTAGTAGTGATGCCTGCCATAGTAAACACCACTAAAAATAATATAATACAAACTCAGATTGAATTCTGTGTAAAAGAATTAGGCTTTGGTAGTGTACACTAGCTATTTTGAAATGTTGTAGTCCAAACCCAGACTTGTCCTTCTGTGAATCACATGATCCACATACCTACACAGGTATACACTGTTCAGCTGCCTTTCAGGGTTTTTTTTTTGTTTTGTTTTTTGGCTTTCTTACACAAAGATCATCACTTAGATTTCTCAACCAAGTTCTGTTTCTCCCACTAAACAAAGACTGACCATCTCAAACCAATGTCATTAGTCTAATGGACAGTCTTGAGCAACATCAACCTTTTCTGACTTTCAGGATTAAACCTGAACTTTTGAACAACAGGTACTGTAGAACAGTATGCATACGCACAAAAAATAAATAAATAAATAAATAAATAAATAAATAATGTAGAATCAGTATTTTTGTCTTGTTTTCTAGTAAAAAATATATATAAACATTGTTAAAGCAAGATAAATTTACTGGGAAAGCAAAATTACATAATATATTAAGATTAGTTTATATATATATATATATATATATATATATATATATATATAATATATAATATTTAATATTTATTTTTTTATTTATTATATTATATATTTTATTATATTTTTTCCTATTCCATTGGCAAAATGTTTTTCTCTTGTTTTAAACATAAATCTAACCAAAGTCAGTTATGCTTAAGACAAGAGAGAGAGAAAAAATATCACAATCAAAAAACTAAAATTTGCCAATGATCTTACACATTAATTGTATCTTGTTTTAAGGATGTTGTTTAGATATGTTTACCTGAAACCTTAAAACAGAAATACAGATTAAAACTGACTTTTGGCAGGGAAAACTGCAAAAACAAATGTACAGTAAGTTGCACAAAATTGCAATACATATGTTTGCTGTTTCAACATACAGTGCACAATATATCATCATGCAAATGTATTATCTGAAGCTTTACTGGGATTGGAGGATGAACTGGCCATGTGCATTGTTACTATCTCGTCTGGGAAAACAGCCCAGAAAAACACACACACATGATGAGTCAATGTAAATACAAGTGCTGTTGATAATATTATGCATTATTTTCTTTCCAAAACACTATCAAAATAGCCTAGGCATTGTGTTGAATGAGTGCAAACATGACACCACTATTACCCATTTATTAATTTATACGTTTGATAGGTGGGTTGTATGAATTTAATTCTAATGTGTTGTTATTGAACACAGGGGTAGAATCTCACTTGGTGCTTTCCAGAGTCATAACCTGTGTGTGAGTTGTGTATGTGCAAATGTTTTAGATGAGAAGGCACTTTCAGTGTAGACTAATAGCCCATCATCATCAAAACAAATGGAGCGATTCAATTAATTAAATAGGATTAAATTGTTTGTATTTGTAGACGATTTGACAGTTTGTCACAATTCCATTTGAAACATCTGAATTAGGAGATTATTAGAAAAATGTATAAATTGAATGATATACCCAAGGGCATAGCCAGGAAATTAAGTTTGGGTGGGCCTCAATTAAAAATGATGGGCTAAATTCTGTCTTCTCCAAATTTTCCTTAGCAACAGAAAGGTGCCGCATTCAAGCAGTTCTTTCACACTTTCAGAAAGCAGAATTTGTGCATTTTTTAAACTATTTTATAAATATATATTTGAGGTCAAATATAAATCTCTAATATTCTGGGTGGGCCTAGGTTTAATTTGGTCAGGCCCCGGCCCACCCCAGCCCACCCTTGGCTATGCCACTGGATATACAAAAGGTTTTTAATGTTATGACTCATTTCTTATAGCTGTCCTTTAACTCTACATGAGCACATACGTTAGATAAATAGAGCAAATATAAACCTTTTTCTCCCAATTTGGAATGGCCAATTCCCAATGTGCTTTTAAGTCTTCATGGTCACGTAGTGATTCGCCTCAGTCCAGGTGGTGGAGGATGAATCCCAGTTGCCTCTGCGTCTGCGCATCTTATCACGTGGCTTGTTGAGTGCGTTGCCACGGAGACAAAGTGTGTGTGGAGGCTTCACGCCAACCACCGCGGCATCCACGCTCAACTCACCACGTGCCCCACCGAGAACGAACCACATTATAGCGATCACGAGGAGGTTACCCCATGTGACTCTACCCTCCCTAGCAACCGGGCCAATTTGGTTGCTTAGGAGACCTGGCTGGAGTCACTCAACATGCCCTGGGATTCGAACTAGTGAGCTAGTGAACTCCAGGGGTGGTAGCCAGCGTCTTTAACACTGAGCTACCCAGGCCCCCATATATAAACCTTTTTCTTGATTTATGTCATGTTTTTATACACCGGCACCGCACACACATTTTCATAAAATCACAGATTTAAATAACTATATAATGTAAATATGTATTTTTCTTTTCTTCTGGGCATGGTAGCCCAAGTGCTCCTCTCATTAATAAACTGACCAATCATAATTAATATTCAAATGACGCAACGTCACTTGCTTCCATCAAAAATGCAACCGAAAAAAGGCAAACGGATGTGGAGTGGTCGGATGGCCATTGGATGCCATCTTAACAAGCGGACGTGTGACACGCGGGGTGGAGGCGAGAGTCAGACTTTTGAATGCTATTTCATTACATTAATACATCAAGAAAATAGAGAGATTATCTGAGGATAACTGGGTACAATACAGGGGAAAATGGAAGGATTTGAGGAGGAGGGAGCAGATAATATGGAATATGATGATATTTTTGAGGAGAGGAGAAAAGAGAAGCAGAGAAATTTACGTATTTAAAATACAAAATATAAGTAACTGTATTCCACTACAGTTACAATTTAAATCATTGGTAATCAGAATACAGTTACATTCAAAAAGTATTTAGATTACTGAAGAGATTACTTTGCATTTTATTGTGATTTGTTTCATTTAATATTTAGTCCTTTCAGATGGAAAACATTTATACATATAAATGATGCGATCCAAAGTGCATTTGAACAGCGGTGAAACACTTTCTTATGATGTGTTTCATTCATACGAGCAGACAGAGAAGTAAGTTTGAAGTAAGTTTGGAGCAGAAGAAATGGAAATAAACCTTGTGTAAACTGTCAGCTTTACACTAAGATAAAATGCTATTTCTAGCCATTTTACATGCACACGTTACCAGGCACGATCATATTTTTTTTATCACGAAAATTCACGTTGGATATTTATTTCTTTTTTTCTAGTAAGTCCTATGATATTAGGGCAAAAAATCATATTCTTGATAATAATGTTTGTATTGTTTTCCTGTAAAAATATCTAAAAATCCTTAAAACAAGATCAGTTTGCTTTAGCTTGTTTTAGAAACAACACTGCATAAGATATTTCGGTTTTTCAGAGAATGTATTTTTAACATGTGTATTTTGTCTTACTGTACTGGCAGAGTTTTTATAGTCAAAACAAGTGAAAAAATCTTCCAGTGCTGAAGAAGTAATCCAAAGTATTTAGAATACGTTGCTGACCTTGAGTAATCTAACGGAATACGTTACAAATGACATTTTACAGCATGTATTCTGTAATCTGTAGTGGAATGCATTTCAAAAGTAACCCTCCCAACCTTGGCCAGAGAAAGATTTAAAGTGATAGTGAGATTCAAAGAGTTGTGCGGAATGAAGGCAATGAACCCGATCAAACTCAATCCTAAAAAATCAACTAGGTGAGATAAAGTCTGCAAGAGTGTTGAGGGATGGGAATTTGGAAGTTTGCTGTTCAAATAAAATTAAAATACTACAAATTGCTACAAATCCCTCCCCCGACCCCCATTTGGCAAATCGGACCACTCTTCCGTTCTTCTTCTGCCCACTTACAGGCAGAAAATGAAACAGGATGCAACTGCCCTCAGAAAGATCCAGTGCTGACCAGACCAATCAGATTCTATGCTAAAAGACTGTTTTGATCACATGGACTGGGAGATGTTTCTGGTCCACCTCTGATGACGACATCGAGGTCTATGCAGATACCGTAACATGTTCCATCAGGAAGTGCATAGATGATGTAATGACGACCAAAACAATACGGATCTACCCTAATCAGAAACCATGGATTAACAGCGATGTTCGTGCGGCACCTCCGCTTTTAATTACGGGGATGTGGAGGAGCATAAACAAGCCAGTTATGCCCTACGCAAAACTATCAGAGCAGCCAAACGCCAGGACAGGAACATGATTAGAGGACAGTTCAACACCACCAACTCTAGAAGCATATGGCAGGAAATCAATATCATCAAGGACTTCAAAGGGAATAAAAACTCTGCAGTGAACACCGCTGTCTCTCTCTCCCGGATGAGCTAAATATGTTTTATGCTCGTTTCGAGGGAAATAACACTGCCCTTGTGGAGAGAGCTCTCGCGGCCGAAGCTACAAAGGTTAATTCACTCTCCGTCTCTGTAGCGGATGTAACCCGATCCTTCCAACGGGTGAATATCCATAAAGCTGCGGGTCCAGATGGCATTCTGGGCCACATCATCTCTAATGCCATCATCAAGTTTGCTGATGATACGACAGTGGTATGTCTGATCACTGACAATGATGAAACAGCCTACAGAGAGGAGGTGCACACTCTGACACGCTGGTGTCAGGAGCACAACCTCTCCCTGAATGTCTGGGTGGACTTCTTGTGGTGGACTTAAGGAGAAAAGACAGAGAACACAGTCCCATCACCATCAATGGAGCACCGGTGAAGAGGGTCAGCAGCTTAAAGTTCCTCTGTGTCCACATCACTGAGGATCTCACGTGGTCTGTCCACACTGAGGCCATTGTGAAGAAGGCTCAAAAGAACCTCTTCTTCCTGAGATGGCTGAGGAAGTTTGGAATGAACCACCGCATCCTCACACTGTTCTACACCAGCACTGTAGAGAGCATTCAGACTGGCTGCATCATTGACTGGTATGGTAATGGCACCGCCCTCAACCGCAAAGCCCTGCAAAGGGTGGTGCGAACAGCCAGGCACATCATCGGAGGTGAGCTTCCCTCCCTCCAGGACATCTACATCAGGCGGTGTGTGAAAAAAGCTTGGAGAATCATCAGAGACCACTGATAGCCACCCTAGCCATGGGCTGCTCTCAGTGCTACCATCGGGCAGGCAGTATCGCAGCATCAGGACCCGCACCAGCCGACTTCATGACAGCTTCTTCCCCCAAGCGATCAGACTTTTGAACTCTTGATCTCTCCCAATCACTATACATCAGCATTGCACTTTATTAATCTCACATTGGACTGTCATAAATCATATTTTCTCTTAACAACACACTGGCAACTGACTATCAACCGACAGCCTGAATGTCAATACAACACTATACAACCTACTGTATATTTTATATATATTATTTTTATTGTACACTGTGTATTCTATATTGTGTGTATTGTATACTGTACATTGAATATTTTTATTAGTAAATTGTGTTGTGTAAATATGATGTTTATTGTAGATATGTCTCATCACTGTCACGACTGCTATGTTGCTCGGAACTGCACCCAAGACTTTCACCCACTTTTGCACTTGTGTATATGGTTGAGTGACAATAAAGTGATTTGATTTGAAGATGAACACAAGCAAAAGGGGGTAAGGAGGAAACAGCAGGAGGACTGGAAAGGAAGTCATGATGATGATTGATAAAAGAAAACTTGTGACCTTTATTGCAGGAGTAATAAATGGTACAGCAGAGGTGAAGTCAAAAACAGAGAAAATAAAGCTAATTATCATTGCAGCAGAACACCATCTGGACATAAAAGGACTGACATGGAAAAAGGTGAGGAAAGATCTTGCTACACAGTCTGAGCGAGCAGTGTGCAAAGAGAGCATGTAGATGATGCATTACATTCCTTATTCACATTAGGAGAACTAAAAAGAGCTTTAAGTCATACTAGACCAACTGCGCCAGGAAAGGATGAGGTTATGTAATGTTGAAACAGCTAGAGGAAGAATCCTTGGAATGCATTCTAGACTTGTATAATAGAATATGGGAAATTGGAAAATTACCAAAAAGCTGGAAAGAGGTAGTGGTAATCCTCATTAGAAAACCAGGGAAGGATACGATAGCCCTCACTTCTCACATGTGTAAGGTCATGGAAAGAATAATTACAGAGAGGCTGACATATTATTTAGAAAGTAGGGGGATGGTCTCACAATATCAGAGTGGATTTAGGAAAGGGAGAGGGACCATGTACCCAATACTGAATCTTGAATCAGCAGTAAGGAAAGCCCAAAGCAGTAAAGAATCAGTGGTAGCTACAGTATATTTTTTGGCATTGAGAAGGCCTATGATATGGTTTATCAGGTTAATTAAATTAGGTGTGTCAGGGAGGATGAAGGAATGGATAAAGAATTTTTTTAATGGAAGATCAATCCAGGTAAGAGTAGGTGGGACGCTATCAAATAAATATACTGTGGAGAATGGCACACCTCAAGGGAGTGTTATTGGTCCTATACTTTTCTCGATAATGATAAATGATATGTTTGATGAAATAGATCCATCCATAGGTCGGTCTTTATATGCTGATGATGGTGCACTATGGAAGAGAGGCAGAAATATGTGAAGACTTAAATTTAAAATTGTATGGAAATTTAGTGGAAAGAGTGCGGGTGTTTTGGTTTTTAGGTATGCTGTTTGACACAAGATTAACATGGGCAGATCATATAAAGAAAATCAAAGAGAAATGTAAAAAGGTAGTTAATGTAATGAGGTGTCTGACTGGAACAGATTGGGTTGCAGACAGGGAATCTATGAAAACAATATATCTGGGCCTAGTGAGATCAGGTTTGGACTACGGGTGTGTGACATATGGATCAGCATCAAAAAACGTTGCTAAAGAAGACAGACGTTATACAAGCACAAGTGCTCAGTGTTTGTTGTGGGGCTTTTAGGATGACCCCAGTTGCAGCATAACAAGTATTGATAGGCGAGATGCCGTTGAAATTAAGAAGGAATCAGATTGCAGGAATATACTGGATTAATCATATAGTTCATGGTGACTCTCACCCAACAAAGAAGATATTAAGAGATAGTTGGGAAAGAGAGCCCAGAGGAATGTCAAGTTTCGGATGGATGGTAATAGGCTGGAAGAAGTCCAACTGTTATTTGGTAACTTAGTTATCCTCCATGGATATTGAAAGTACCAGAAGTAGATCTGTCAGTGTTAGAAACATATCAAGAAAACAGGGAAGGACAATCAGTAGAAAGTATTTTTCAAGCAAACATTATATTTGGCTGTGAGTGTCAAAAGATCCTCAATCTGGGCACATAGGCTTTGCATTTGTGTTTCCAAGCAGGCAGGTTGGAGTGTATAAGTGCACTACAGATCATTTGGCAGTGTTTACAGTAGAGATGATGGCAGTGATTTGGGCATTAGAGTGGATAGAGAAATCAGACCAGGAAATGTGGTCATTTGCTCTGATTCTGTATCTGTTCTCCAGTCTATTAAAAATTACTCATCTAAAAGTAGGCAAGATTTGGTGTATGAAATGATTCAGATGCAATCAAGGATAGTCAGCTCTGGGATTCGGATTTATTTTACATGGGTGCTCAATATGGGAATTGAGGGAAATGAAGAGGCTGACAGTTTAGCAAAAAGAGCATTAAAAAGGGAGAGAGTAGAAGCAGAAGTACCAGTTAGCAAGATGGAAGGGAAAAGCTTAATCAAAAAGGTAATGATGCAAAAATGGCAAGAGGGATTGGAGACTGAGTTGAAAGGGAGACAATTT
This sequence comes from Myxocyprinus asiaticus, assembly GCF_019703515.2. Classification (NCBI taxonomy): domain Eukaryota; kingdom Metazoa; phylum Chordata; class Actinopteri; order Cypriniformes; family Catostomidae; genus Myxocyprinus; species Myxocyprinus asiaticus. The sequence continues at coordinate 4,622,545 of NC_059365.1, read as the reverse complement.
TATGAAATACAATGTAAGATGGGAACAGAAAAATCAATAGGTAGAAGTTAAAAGGAGGAAAGAATATGCACAAGGCTTAGATTAGGACATTGTGGGTTACATGGGATGCTAGTAATAGTTGGTAAACATTTGGATGGAAATTGTAGGTATTGTAGGGGGTCAGAGAATGTGGAGCATGTTATTCTACAATGTAGACAATATAGAAGAGAAAGATAATCACTTAAAGAAAGATTAAAAGGGAAAGGAGTTAGAGATTTTAATCTGAAAACGATCCTTGGAGCTGTCACAGTTTTTAAATGAAACTCGTTTAGCGGAAAGGATATAAATTAAACTAAAGAATAAATAGAAGGGGAAAAGGAATGTGTTTTATTTATTTATAATAATAATAATAATAAGAAGAATTGATTTTATTTTATTTTCTCCCCTTTCCTTTTGGGCTCCAGGAGGACATGGGGGGTTAAGGGAAAGGAGAGTCTCATTAATGTTAAGAGTAGTGGGCATTGCTTTAGTTTGCGAATCACTGTTAAAAGAAGAAAGAAGAAGATGTAGTTTCCATAGATGGTGATAATGCTCCAACTTATGGTAGCCAGTCGCCATTAAAAAAAAAAAAAAGAAGAAGAAGAAGAAGAAGAAAAAGAAGGCAAACGGAGGCAAAACGAAATTTCCCTCTTTCCACACATACAACCAATCATTATCAGTGGTAACCTTTCAAGCCAATCAGCTTTCACTATTACATTAGTGTGTCATCATGTCTGTTTGTGGTTCACACGACAGGTGAAATCCAAATTATTGAAAGATCTTAAAATGAAGCTGAATGACGGGGTTATATATAAATTTTACTCAATGAAGCAGCAAATGATGGAGTTCTTCTACATAGGTGAGTAGATGTTAGATTGAATGGGGCCCTCCTTTCATTTATAAATGTTTGTTTTGCTCATATAATATCTTGATGGTACGTGATTTGTTCCTTTGGTTTACTATAATGATAAATGTTGAGCTGTTGATCGGAAAGATTATAACGCGCAGCATGAAGCATTTGCATGTTTCCATTGACCATGGTTTAAATAATGAGGGGGTTACATCCTCAGAATCTACGCCCCTGATTGTAGGCCTACCATGGTATTTACATGGTACTCCAAAGTACTTCCAAGAATACTATGGCACTACAATTGAGACATGTAAAAAAAAAAAAAAAAAAAAAATATATATATATATATATATATAATGTATTTACTTTATGTGTCCTGTATTTGCATTTAAAAAATAATTATCTAAACAACCTAAATGTATGTGTCATCTCAGGATGCTCATTTGCATTTATTAATGAGTTGCAGTAAATCCCCCCTTGTATTAGGGTCATTGACAAATAAGGTTGCCTGAGGTGGTAAAAATCTAGTTTAGAACACAGGTTTCAAGTTCGTAAAAATGCAATATTTGTGTCCAATTTGGTTTTGTACATTTCTGAAAAACATTTATTGCTTTTCTACAAAAAAAATATTTAACGACTTTGATAATGTCATGTGGTGTAACCATAAAGTAAACGGCATTCAAATCCGTTCCTTGCACCTTTAATACATGAGAATGTGCACAACATAATCATTAATTTAAAAAAGTTTTCAAACATTTTTCAAGGTAAATAATATTTTTTCTTTTTTTTCTTTTTCTTTCTGTCTTTCTTTCTTTTCTTTTTTTTTTTTAGAAATATGAATTTTCAAGGCAAGAATATCAATACGTTTTTTTAGGGTTACTCCAAATGATCTGAACAAAATTGGCCTTATCATAGAAATGTCAAGAAATCTGATTAAAATAAATAAAAAAAATGTTGACAACAAAATTGCTACCTAAATGTTGGTTACGCAACCTGGCTTTGATTTGTTTGAAAAAAGTTTGTCAAATATTGATCATATTTTAAAACAAAAATGTTTCACTGCTTATTTTAAGAAATAATAATAAATGATATTCATTATTATTATTATGCCAACATTTCTTTTTTCAAGAATTTTAGCTTTTAATGAGACATTTTTTACTTTAAGCCCCATAAAAAAATATCAAAATTACTTTGAAATCAGTAATTGAAATCGTGTTCATCATAGAAGAGTTGTATTCAAGTAATTGTTCTGAGTGAATTGCATTTTTAATGTATATTATATAGATTAATAAATCCGGACAAAAGCGACATTACAATGATAATTGCATGTTTTGGGGGTTTTTGGTCACATACAGTACCACAGTTTTACAATTGCATTCTTTAAATGAACTTGGAGTACCATGTAAATACCATGGTAAATTAATATATCAATCATTCAGTACCATGATAGATATCTAAGTACTATGGTATTACCATTAGGGATGGGCATTTTGGTCATTTTGTCTACTTGAGTACTCAGACTAATTACTCGTGAGTACTCGAGGGGCAATGACATGTACATACCTGTATATATAATAACACGTCTGACAAACGTCTTTGGCTGCCTCATTGTGTCTTGTTGCTCCAGTGTATCGTCTATTCATTATTATAGGCTGTTATAAAATTATCTGTTACAAAATGTACAAAATATTGCATAATCAAAATATAATGCAACATATTTTGTCATTATGTGAAGATTCGCTGCTCAACTCAACGAAAGAATGCGCACAACGCACGTCTGTCTGTACGCTTACTCTGTCTTAGTAAGCGCACACGTTTTTTAGTGACTGTCTGAACCGTCTATTTTCAAATCATGGTTGGCTTAACAGGAGACGCCATAACCATCGTGTTTTTAATATGCGTGTTAAGCTGAAGTTCAGTTTTGAAGACGCTGCATTCTGTTCCATTTAGCTGCACTCTGTCTAGCTGTTTGAAACACTCACTGCTGTATATTCGCTGCTTCAGCGCGGTGCGTCCACTGCCACATGCCGGGTGTGTGTGTGTGTGTGTCTCCCCAAGTGTTCGCTCCTGTGGGGAAAGTCATGATGCTCCGTATTGTTGTTGCTGTGATGATTCATGAAGCGTTCCATTAAACTCAAAGAGTCAGAATTTCCACCTTTCAACTGGGGAAAGTGCAACAGAATGACACTTTATGTCGGACTTTATGTCGAGTGGAAACTCCCATTTCGTAGAGATGCAGGTGTGTGTTATATCAGGGAGGTTTACAATCAGTGACAAACATTCACTTTTATTAAATAATATCCATTAACGAGTCAAAGTTCTTACATTAAATGATAATAAAACGAGTTTAGCAAATGTTTTGCAGAGACAGGTGTTCAAAAAAACGGTTAATTACACTCTTTTTTTATTATCGTAATGATAGCATTGCAGCGTCGTATATCAGTTTGGTTGCTATGAGACGTCTCTGACAATCAGTGTACACCTCAAAACCACAACATAATCAATCTCAAAATTAAAATTAAGCTCCCTCTTTGACACGTTTGTGCTTAGTTGTCGGGTAATTGTCAATTGATTTCGAATTACGTGAAATGTCACATCATGCATGATCACCATCGATCATCGTTTTCATGATCGATCATTGCTGCCACATCTGAGTACCCGAGTACTCGAGTACTTGTGCCCGTCCCTAATTACCATCTGAGACCACCACAGTCATTTTTTATAAGGAAAATTAAATAATTCAGAAATGTTTCTATATGCTTGATTTCAAAAATGTTGTTAAAGGTATCTTAATGTTTATATCATGTACAATGTTTATGTGCTTTAAACAACAGTAGAGTTCTGCGTGCATCATGCAAGAGCACAATAAATTGACCACTTCTATGTGTTTAGCTGAACACAGTCTTCTGCTCCCTCTGTGTGCTTCATTTATCTCAATTGCTGGCTGCGGCCCGGTCCTTACACTCGGAAGAGTCTAATGGGGTCAGCTTAGTCTTAATGTGACAGCGTCTTTGTTCATTCTTGGAGTTAATCACAAAGTACTTACAATTCCCCATTAATTGGGGTTTTAATGGCCCAATGAAGAATTAATATGACCTTGTGTTAATATTCAACATGAAAAGATTCATTACAAGAAATGTAAAACATCCTGCAATTGCATAAAAACAAAATGTAGTGAGGAAAAACTTAAAACACATTTTTGTTGGGGGTGGTTGCCACAGCATTGCTATGCAGTTGCTAAGGTGTTCTGAGTGGTTTTTAGAGTGTTGCTAATATGTGGTATTCTGGGTGGTTGCTAGGTGGTTGCTAGGGTATTCTTGGTTGTTGCTAGGTTGTTGCCAAAAGAGCCCACCCTCAAGTTTTTATGGTATTCTGGTCTCTAGATATGCCTCGGGTCCCTAATTTAAATTTTTTAAGTCTGATCCCTTTGAATAGTAATGGCACACCTCTCCTCAACCAGCCGCACGATTTGACGTACTATCATTTATGTCTGTAGCACAAACGGTGCCTTACCAAGCACCATTAATTAGGTAAACAATTTTTTTTTAAATACGTTTAGTTATTTTACAATTTTATTGTATTTACCCTCCTGTTGCGGTCAGAATCTGCATTCACCTTTTGCATTTGCGGGGTCAATTTTGACCCGGTGGAATTCAAGCTTATAAATCATTCATAACCCAATGGTTTTCATCTAAAACTATATTGTAAGTCATTAATAGGTTCTTAACTGTTCATACATGTAAAATATTTATATTTTTGGCATGTGAATTGACAAATATAAAAGTTATTACTTAATATGCATTTTGTTTTTAGAAATAATAAAACGTAGAAATTATTTGACATTTCAAAATATACATTAACTACAGCTAAACCAGTGTGATACATGTGAAGACATCTTTTTTATCAACATTTCTGTAAAAGTTTATCTAAATATAACATAATATACAATTTATTTTAACATATAGCATAATGTGAGGATTACTAGTAATTTGAATGAACTTCCTATTACTCATAACTGCTCAATAAAACATCAAAAGTTATGAAACCAACATATTCTTTTTTTAATTTTGTATTATTATTATTTTTTAATAAAATTCATCAAAACAACTGTACAACTCAAGTTAAAGAAATGCACACTCAACAGATATTTTAGGAAAGCATATTAACAGGCTAGGAGATACGTTATTAGAATAGCTATATGCAGGCTCTTCTAAAAATGCAAACCTTGAGCTTCAAATCAGAATTTTATGAAACATTTAGAATTTGAAGCTTAATTAAACATTTAGTGTGGCAATGTGGGGCATATAAATGTGATTTTAGCGACAATTATTTCCCTTTCCTGGCCCACAGGCTCCATCTCAGTCTCTTTATTTATTCTATTCATAAACATTGCAATATGTGGCATAGAAAGAGGACAGAATAGGGAAGGCATGATTTAAAGGATCCACAAGGAGCTGCTGGACTGCAGTGAGTCACAGTGTTTGCCTCCGGCTACAGACAGCTTTTATAGATCAAGACTTTCAAATGAGAACCACCACAGATTTCATTCATAGCCTTTAATTGGAAAAGTGGTCAAAGTGGTTCTGGCCTTTCTCTTTTCCGAGGGAGCATTTTTGCTTTCGGGGCTTGTAATATCACAGTTCAATGCTTTTGAGGAGTTTCATTTGCAGAATGTAGACTTGTAGAGGTATCCAGACTGATCAACTTGGGCTGGTCAGAATGCTCAAACAAATAATGTTATGTTTTGATAGCGCCACAGAAGCCCAGTGTTACACTTTTCAGAGGAATCAACCTACGAATGGCTTACTTAGTTGTCGCAGCACAGTACTTTGGGATAAGAGAAAGTATTTTATCATCTTTAAAACAGCTTCTCATATACAGTGATATCTAAGCTGAGGAACTGCCTGACTCAACAACGTTCTGCTTCTTCCACTGGGAGAACGAATAGGGACAAGTGTGGACAAATGATGAATCACACAGGCATGAGGTGTGATAAACGCTTATACACAGTGGCATCTTTGAGTTGCTGTGCTGAATTGATAACTAGCTGCATCGGTCGTGGCATCTATCATTTCGTTTCTTTCTCCTTCCTTGAGTCAAGTTGCTTTCCAAGAGCTATAAAATGATACATCTGCTACATGAAATTTAAAGAATGATTTGTTAAAACACTTGCAGACCCCCAACAATGAACCAGGTGTCTTCAGGCCTGAACTGTGCCTTGAGAAGTTTCCTTTCTTGTCAACTCAAAATTCTCAAAATCACTCTGTTACATTCACCTCATTATATGATCATATCACTCTGAGTCATACATTTATCCAGTATACATTTACATTCGATTTCAATAGAAAAATTCTAAAAGCCACTTTATAAAATGAAAGTTCTGACTTCGATTGGTATTTATCGAGTGGTACGGCACAGCGCATGACATGCACTGCTAAAAAAATTTAGCCACGCGTCGCATCGACGCAGACCACAACAGCTGTGATTGGTCCAGTTTGTAAGCAGAGACCATCCTTCAGGATGACAAAAAATATATCTGCGGTAGCGCCGCATTTTCTCCAAGATTATTTTAAAATCCACACATGGTATAACATTGAATTTGGACTTGTTTTAATCTGAAGCATCTGCTGTTTAATATATTCTGCTACTGTGTAATGAAGTTACAAGCGAAAATGCGACATAAACACATCTGTTTACAACTTATAAACTCTTTTTATTTATTTATTTGCCACTATGCATTGTAAAGTCCAGCTTCTCAGCTTTACAATGAAATCGACACCCATTTTGAGTTGGGTGAGCATTAAGATTTTTTTCAACGTATGTCAAAATATGTATTTTTTTAAGTGACTCAAGAACATGCATGCTGTATATGTCGGATTTATTTTCTCTCTGCATGGCAGACATGTATAATGAATCATTTACTAAATCTCAACATTTTTACATACTTTGATGAACTAGTTTTCAATGCTACAATTTAATAAATACTTTCAACTCCATGAATGATATAGCTTTTGTTTAAGAAATGTTTTTTTGTTTTTTTTTCAGGAATGAAGGAATTTTTACTAGCATTTTGCCCGTGTACTCGCAGAATGATGCATGACAAAGCAACGCAGAACTATAAATGCAACCTAAGCAGAGCCTACTGCGGTCTGACACAGAAGTAAACCGGCCTTAAGAATATCTATTAACTGTGGTAAAATCCATATAACACACAGCATCTTGTGGTCTATACTGTAGTTTTATTAAATGTGGAGATTTGTTTGAATTTGTGAACCACAATAAAGAAAGAAATCCTTAAAGAAATCTCTGACTCTGACAAAGTTTGGTCTCTGATTCGTTCTGTCACAAATATTGAAATGAAATGCACTGTGTTCCACTTCACTATTTATAGTCAAGTGATTGCTGTCAAGTGAGAGTCTGGAGTTAATATCAGGTGAAACTGTGTGAGGGGGTTTGTCCACAGTGACGGTTCACAATGATGTCATAGGACAATCCCTTTTTGCCATTCAGTTGTGGAAATTTGTTATGCAAGTTCTAGGAATTCATTATATAGTAGAAACAAATATTTTCAGTATAACTTTATTGTGTCCGTTTTTTTCCCCCCAAGTTACCAAGTTTCCCCCAACATTGTCTCATGTGGTTTCAGAAATTTACTTTTTTATTAAGGGGCAGTATTTGATTTTCCAGGAAAAAAACAAATTATCTTAATGAGGGCATATTTTTTCATTTAAAACAACCTGTCTCATCTGTTGACTTAAATTTAATCAATTAATTAAAACAAATTAAAACAATAGATTGATATATATTACCTCTTACCCTAATAACTCAATCAACATCAAAATAAAAAACGGAAGAATTCATTATGAGGGCATTTTTCGCCCCCCCACATAAAAGTTGAAGCCGGTGGTTTACATACACCTTAGCCAAATACATTTAAACTCAGTTTTTCACAATTCCTGACATTTAATCGTAGAAAACATTCCCTGTCTTAGGTCAGTTAGGATCCCTACTTTATTTTAAGAATGTGAAATGTCAGAATAATAGTAGAGAGAATAATTTATTTCAGCTTTTATTTCTTTCATCACATTCCCAGTGGGTCAGAAGTTTACATACACTTTGTTAGTATTTGGTAGCATTGCCTTTAAATTATTTAACTTGGGTCAAATGTTTTGGGTATCCTTCCACAAGCTTCTCACAATAAGTTGCTGGAATTTTGGCCCATTACTCCAGACAGAACTGGTGTAACTGAGTCAGGTTTGTAGGCATCCTTGCTCACACACGCTTTTTCAGTTCTGCCCACAAATTTGAGATTGAGGTCAGGGCTTCATGATGGCCACTCCAATACCTTGACTTTGTTGTCCTTAAGCCATTTTGCCACAACTTTGGAGGTATGCTTGTGGTCACTGTCCATTTGGAAGACTCATTTGCGATGACCTTTAACTTGCTGGCTGATGTCTTGAGATGTTACTTCAATATATCCACATCATTTTCCTTCCTCATGATGCCATCTATTTTGTGAAGTGCACCAGTCCCTCCTGCAGCAAAGCACCCCCACAACATGATGCTGCCACCCCTATGCTTCACGGTTGGGATGGTGTTCTTCGGCTTGCAAGCCTTATCCTTTTTCCTTTATCCTTTATCCTTTTTCCTCCTTATCCTTTTTCCATGGTCATTATAGCCAAACAATTACATTTTTGTTTCATTAGACCAGAGGACATGTGCACTGGCAAACTGTAGTCTGGGTTTTTTATGGCAGTTTTGGAGCAGTGGCTTCTTCCTTGCTGAGCAGCCTTTCATGTTATTTTGATATAGGACTCATTTTACTGTGGATATAGATACTTGTCTACCTGTTTCCTCCAGCATCTTCACAAGGTCCTTTGCTGTTGTTTTGGGATTGATTTGCACTTTTCGCACCAGACTATGTTCATCTCTAGGATACAGAATGCATCTCCTTCCTGGCTGCGTGGACCCATGGTGTGTATACTTGCATACTATTGTTTGCATAGATGAACGTGGTACCTTCAGGCATTTGGAAATTGCTCCTAAGGATGAACCAGACTTGTGGAAGTCCACAATTTATTTTCTGAGGTCTTGGCTGATTTCTTATTACTTTCCCATGATGTCAAGAAAAAAGGCAATAAGTTTGAAGGTAGTCCTTAAAATACATCCACAGGTACACCTCCAGTTCAGTACACCTCCTATAAGAAGCTAATTTTCTAATTGTCTAAAGGCTTGACATAATTTTCTGGAATTTTCCAAGCTGCTTAAAGGCACAGTTAACTTAGTGTATGTAAACTTCTGACCCACTGGAATTGTGATATAGTCAATTAAAAGTGAAACTATCTGTCTGTAAGCAATTGTTGGAAAGATTACTTGTGTCATGCACAAAGTAGCTGTCTTAAACAACTTGCCAAAACTATAGTTTGCTAATATGAAATCTGCGGAGTGGTTAAAAAATGAGTTTTAATGATTTCAACCTAAGTGTATGTAAACTTCTGACTTCAACTGTATGTCAAATAACTTGTAATACATTACCCTCGTCTCGTTCCAAACCTAATGTTTTCTTCTGTGGTACACAAGTTATTTTCCTATTAAACTCTTGGTTAGGTTTAGGGTTCTGGTAAGGGGTTAAACGTAATAGGATAAACTTAAACTTCAAGGATAAATCTTGCATTGTTTGTTTGTTTGTTTATTTATTTTTCTCTATGGGAGTAAAAGTCGTTAGTTTAGTTCATGCCAGCTCTTATTACGACTTGAGATCAGGTAGGAAAATAAAATGGCGAATAGAGAGTTACAGAGAATCTACAATCTTTATTATATATCGTCCCATGAGGCAATCAGGGATGTTGAAATGTATTCCCATAACTTTAGCATAATGGCGCCATAGAACAGCACCATGAACATATTATTGGATAAATCCCCCTTGAGCAGCCTTGGTTTATGTGCATTGCTCAAGGTCACAAAAGCTCATGGCTTACTTTTTGCAGGGATCAAACCAGCAACCTTCCCGTTACTAGCCCTGAGACTTACCCACCAAACCACCACCACCTAAAGAAGATTAATAATTTCTGATGATTTGAGATTGCTAATCAGATGAGACTGGAATAAGAATGCATGTTCAGCTCTGTGGTTTACTAGCAGCACTTAGCTTGGTCATCTTTGAAGGCATAGACATGCATCTTTAGATGTATGACAAAAGTGTGCTATCTCTCTCTGTGCACTTGACAGCCCAGTCGATGCTTTTAATCAGCTGATTGGAATCCATAGCAAATCCCATTCAACACTGAGGCAGGGGAGGGGAATTAATTCCCCAACAAAATGGCCTTGGGAGGTTCATTTCAGAGGCTTACTAAGCTTGACCCCACCAATACTAGAATCTCTCCTGTCTGCTATAACGTCATTGCTCTCTGAGTGACAGGCCTGATGAAGAACTCTTATGATTGTGAGGTTTTATTCAACCCAATTCTTGATGAAAACAGGCACATGGTGTCCTTGCAAACCTTCGTCATCAGCCAGAACTTCATTTAGAGAGTTGAAAGATTCCCTTCACAACTCAATTAAAATGTACATTATATTAACGGTGCCATGCAAGGACGTTGATTCAAAATGCACGGCGCACCTTTATATTAAATACCCATCAGGGTTCTTCATAGAATTTAAGTATTATTACAGAGGAACTTTTGAGTTAGCACATCTCCTCAAGCGTTACAGGTCATTAAAATGCAAAACTGGTTCATTCTCTTTGTGTTTGAGACTGCAGTTTGTTTAAAGCAGACAGTTCTCACAGTGAATTCGGCTACCGTCTGTGGCTACCGAAACGTAAGAGCACAAGTGAGCTCTAGTTTGTAAAGCGAGTTGTTTTTAATGGTGGAATGCATTTTTTGTTTACTCTACCCCAAACACAAACTCTAAACCTATCCGTCAATGGAGTAAAAATGTATTCTATAGAGAGGATTATGCAAATGCGACTGCTTCCTGGTTTCAACCCAGGATGAGAACCTAGGTCTGCCATGCGGCTGATGCAACGTACTTCTGGTTGCACCACAGGAGAAGGTAAAAACAATTGAATGGATGTAAAATGTCTGATGGGGATTGCACTTGTCAGTAAATCTGCATAGTGGTGAGATTGTCAGGATACTGAAAAATATGAAAGCAACATTCTGACTTCCTGTGTGATCATGTTGTTTCAAAGACTGTACTGATCTATTCTCGCACATGGACCATCCACAGTCTGCTCACTGAGTGTCTGATGCATATTGCACCAAAAAAAGGCAAGAGCTGGCTGAAATCGCCAGTTCCAATCTGATTGGTGGATTTACACAACTTCGAAGGAAGGATGGATCACTTGATTTTATTTGCTGTACAGCTGGTCGAGGGCTAGGGCTGAGTATCGATACAAATTTCCAAACACATTTTAACAGTGTAACTACATGTGTAGTTAATTACAGGTACTTTAACCTCTTACACTCAGAGCGACCCAGTACTGGGCCGGAAAAAAACAAAAGATGGTATTTTTCAACCACCACTTGCTTGATCTGTGCAAAATAAGTGTCGTTTAATGCTAAGACTTTTATTTTTACAATGAATATAGCTGATCTGACTAATTCTCCAATACTGCTTTTACATTTGCTGATCAATAAAAATGGTTCCATTTTCAGAATTCACAAATTTGCGATCACAACAATCATATTTAGAACCGGTAAAAATATCAAAAGATCAAACAGCTGCGTTTCATATATCTTTTGGAAAGGTCTTGATTAGTAGAATACAATGAGCAAATTTATTTTACTCAAGAGACCAAACTACAGTGAGTATTATCCACATGCATAAAAAAGAGATAAACAGCATTTCCATCACATTTTGGTTTATTACTTAATAACATGATATAGAAAATGGCAAATGACAACTTACAGCAGGTGATCTTGAATCAAACAAGCCCACACTCAATGTAATAGGATAAGTAAATGCTGAAATACACTGTAGTCCTCAAAGAGTGTCATGACAGCTATGGTGGTTATCGCTAATGGCGTCTATATGGCGACGGTTTCTCTGGGATCAAAACACTGTCACGGTCCTGTCAGTCTGGGTTTTTGTCTGACAGGACCGTGGCATCATCATCCCATGTCTGTCTTGTGTTTTGTGTGCTGTCTTTGTGTGGGCGCACGGGTCCGGTTGTGATTTCCCACTGTGCGCTCTTCGGTCTGTCTTGATTCATGTCCGGAGCATGGTGTCTGGATCCAGACTTCCTGTCTGGTTTGGTTTCGGTCTGTGAAGGAATACGGACACTAATGCTCCATGTTCTGTCTGTCTTTGTTTGAGCGCACGGCTGTGGGTTTGTATTTCTCTGCCGTGCACTCTTCAGTCGGTCTTGTGTCTCATGTCCAGAGCATGGTGTCTGGATCCTGACCCTTCTGTCTGGTTCGTTTTTGGGGTTGGGATCCGAACACTCATGTTCCATGTCTTGTCTTGTATTGGTGTGAGTGCATTTTGCTTATCATCTTGGCAGCATACACTCGCGTCTATAATCTATGTCTGCCTCTCACGACCGCGGACGTGCGTTGTGCTTGCTTTGCACTGCGTGCCCAGATCGCGAGTTGTCTTCACGTTGTGCTGAGGTTTGGTCACTTCGGGCTGAGTTGTCGGGTGTGTGTGTGGCCGAACTCTTGCACAGGTGTCCTGTCTCATTTTGTCGCCTGTTGCATTCAATGCGTGGCATTTGCCTCTCGATGTACGCTCAGGTTTTGTTTAGTGTGGCATCATTTTGTTTAGCATGGCATCATTTTGTTTGCCGTTGCTACGCATTCTCTCGTCTGTACTGTCAGTTGGCATGAGTGTATATTGCTTTATTGTCTTGGCGATGTGAGATCATGCCATTCGGTGTTTTGTTGTCTTGTGAGAGCACGTGGCTTTGTTTTGTTTCTGTATCGCCGCATGTATCTCTGTCTTGCGTCATACCCCGCCTCCTTGTTTGTCCATTATTAGTTTATTAGTCACACCTGCCCTCTCTTGTTAACCTGTTGAACCTGTCTTCCTATTTTTGTCGCCTCATGTGTTCTGTCCAGTGCCAGTTCATCTTGCATGTTCCGGTCGGTCTTGTTTGTTGGCCTTGTTCCAGTCAGTCCTGTTCCCCGTCCAATCGGTCCTGTGTGTTTTCCCCGTTTTCCAGTCCAGCCCGTTTTTGTTATATTTTGCCCAGAGCCTGGTTTTCCCCTTTGGGTAGTTTTTGTTTTGCCTTTGCTTATTTTTGTATTAATAAAACCTTTTGTTTTTTTAACTCTGCGTTTGTGTCCTGCCTCTGCAAATATTTGACAAACACTAAAACACGATCCTTCACATCATAGATGTGTCAGACCATTCTCATTGGCTCTCTAGAGAGCGTTAAATTCCATATTTGAAAAACATCCATGTGTCCAAAGTATTTATATATCTTTTCAGTTGATTGCATTCATAGTTTTCAGTTATTCTGTTTAATTAATGTTAAATAAAACACATTATTTATTGTTTGGAGAGGTCTTTGGACACTTTGATAAATAAAAGGACACAATAGCCTCCATGGTTCCATATGCTGTAATTCTGGATTGCTTTGTACCATCAACAACAACAAAAAAAAAATGTCCTGGTATAGTTCACATGAGAGTTATGAGCTTTTAGATTTGGGTATGCCATTTAAGCATGAATTCCTTAAAAATGCCTTCAGGGTGTAAGGGGTTAAAATGTAAGTACAATGCAACAACACTTATGTGCATAATAAGTACATTGTATCAAATGCTTAAGTACATATTAGTTTAAGAAACCTAATATAAAGTGGGTCCCAATATTTTTACCCAGCCCTAAGAAGGACTGACACCACTGTGTAAATAGAATTTTTTCTGTGGCTATTATTGCTTTATCAGATATTTCATATAAAAGTGTCCCCCTAAACAGTGTGTAAAAACAAAACAAATTGTGATTGGTCATCTTTTCATAAAGTTGACAATTTGTTAATGCAATACATTCTGCTACATTTCAGTCCTGGTTTGTTTGTGCTGCACAGACAGGGGCGCCAGAACCGGGGGCTTTTATGTAATAGCATAAAACAACATAATTAATATTAAACAGAACTTAAAACATAACTATAACCCCCAATAACTTTTAAATGTTAATTAATAACACCCCCAAACAGTCCCCAAAACCTGCACAGATGTACCTAATTAATTATGCAATGACAACAGCCAATAGCAAGTCCTCAAGCATTAACAACAACAGACGTTAAAGTATATTCTTAGTAAGGACTATAATTCAATGTAGTTTTAGCATCTGATTCTTTTAAATTGGTAAACATGCCATTTTGCCCTTTGCAGCAAGAAAAGTGAAAAAATGCAGACGTCTGATCGGTCTGTCTAAGGACTGATCTACAAATGCCCCAGAACCTGAATAAAGCAAGTCAGAAATGAATGAAAGTGGATGAGGGTGCACTGGCTGGCTGTCACTGCCATTCTATGTTGTTTGTTGACTTGTGTTGAACCATAAGTAGATGTTCCGTTAAACACAATTCAAGATATTTATGTAAGTATTCATAACTTGCATGTTATGACTTATATGATAGTTGTAGAATGACCATATACTGTTTGCACAAAGTTATCATGATAATGTGAGTTTCGTGTTATTCGTCTTTCAAGAGGGAAATTTGACTTAATTCACAGTAAGACAAGATTGATATCGAAGATCAGTCATGAAGTCAGCAGCATTAGACAAAGTAGGATAATGAACAAATATTGATTTACTGTATATCCTATTATTGGGGATGAGGAAATAACCCTTAACTCTTCAAGTCACACAATGTCGAATGCAATATGCTTCTTTGTAAAAGTATGTTTGAACTGTGAATATAATGCCAAGTATATAGCCAGTCTCTCTCTCTGTGTTGGCGCGGAAGCAGATTTGAATCTCTTCAGTTAGATTACGTCAGCAATCTAACTGTGTATGTTGATAAATAACTAGTCAGTCACTGTGATTTTGACAATCTTGGAAGTTGGTCTGGTATATATATATATAAATTGGCCATATTGACTGCAGAATGTTATTGTGATGACGCCACAACCAGCACAGTTTGCCACACACACTTCAAAACTCATTCCGGGCTGGTGTGCACAGATACCTAATGTAGTATCGCAGTGCACCAGAAAGATTCTTTCTGCTCAGTGATCTGTATCGAAACGAGCAAATTAAAATCAAATCCCCAACCCGACATCAAACCATCCAGGTTACTGCCAAAATCCAAAACGGGGATCAAATTTATGAAGATTACAACTTCCTTTCCTATCCTTCCCTCCATAAAGCAGACAGAAGGAGTCACAGCCAGGCAGTTTGTTTGAACATCGCTGTACATGCGTCTCCTGAAGCAAAATGTCTGCACCATATTGCAGCCTAAACAGGCCCATTTGGACAAGAAGAGATGCCTAAATGGCATGTAAAGTGATCAATTACAGTTTGTTTTGTTATTAGAATTGCAGCCTTTCAGTCACTTCAGTTCATTGTAAATAAAAGAGATGCAAATGAGGCCTTTGTCTTTAGAAAACTTTTCTCTACTGATCTTCAACTTTACTTACATCTTATTTTGGCATTTTAAAATGCATGGCCATGCTTCCATGTAGCTACAGATGAATCATAGTGAGTGATTGTCAGTACAAACCTGTAATTAATCTTCTTTCAGTCCCTCTAATCTGTAAAAACTGTGGGGACGTTTTAAAATATTGTTTTTGTTTACTTGCAAAATGGCAGAGGAGGCCTGGCAAGTCATTATTTGATTATGGTTATGACAACAATTTTTTATTTTTTTGTTTTTGTATTATGTAAGATCAGATTCATTGAGGTTAAACATTTTTTTTTTTTTTTTTTTTTTTTTTACTGTTGAAATATGGGATAAATCCATTCATATATACCTTGAAATGGCAATATAAATTATTTATAAATGCAAGTCTAGAAAAATTGCAATTAATATAAAAATAGGATTTAGAGGATAAGGCTTGATTTATATACCAAGGCAAATTTTCCAACTTACCCTGTTATGATTAGCTTTTTGCCAGAGAGCCAATATCATTTTCTCTCCATATGGTGACTGGGCCTGCCGGCAGGACTGCTGCGAAAAAATAATTATCAAAATATTAATAACTATAATCATGACCAACACAAAGATTTAAAGCTGTACTTTTCAATGCATGTAGGCATTATGACAAAAACTGATCTGAAGTGCTTTGAAATTTGCAGACAAATCATAGCCTAAGTGTTCTGTTTTGATAATTTATTAATAATTTTGCAATGCACATATTATTGTAATCGGTAAAAACATCAAACTGGTCAAATAGCCATTTGTTTTTTTCACTGACAAAAATATAGTGAGTAATAGCTAAAGTATATGTATTTGATATAAGTTACATTTAAACAAGTGTTGCTTATATGCCACGTTTTCACTTATAACTTCACAAAAAATAAACAGAACATAACATACCACTACTTAGAGGAGGGGATTATATTTCAAACAAACCCACACACAATATAATTGGATGCATAGATCATTAGATAATCCACACGAAGGACAATGTGGACACAGCGCATAATGTGCTATCTGGCTAAAAACACGTTAGCTTTCCTGGATCAGATGACTTCACTGGAAATGATGTAGTACATTGACCAGCATCATGGAACACTAAACATACCGTATTAGGATTCAAATTGCTGCAACCAGAGGTGGAAGTCATCCAAATATGGGCAGAGAGGATTGTTCACTGTAATTATATATGGCCACCAGGAGATGGCGCCAAGTACATGACGTAGATTTAATGATGACACAAATGGCACAGAATGGAACTGAATGAGATCTCATTACTCATGCCTGCATGTTTTGGAGAGAGAGCATAACTTTTTTCATTGTTGAATTTGCATGTGTAATTAGTTCTTACGTACAGTTATTATGTTTTATTTGTTTAGAGAGGCTTTTGGACTCTTTTAATTGTTTTTGGACAATAGGATAAGTTATTTTTGTAATGCTATTACTTTTGTTTGCATCGTCGTATCAACACAAGTTTTACTCCATCACAGTTGTCATGATTGGGAACAAAACAAAAGTTTTTTGTAGCTACCTTATTCACACCCAGAGATATACAGGTGCATCTCAATAAATTAGAATGTCGTGGAAAAGTTCATTTATTTCAGTAATTCAACTCAAATTGTGAAACTCGTGTATTAAATAAATTCAGTGCACACAGACTGAAGTAGTTTAAGTCTTTGGTTCTTTTAATTGTGATGATTTTGGCTCACATTTAACAAAAACCCACCAATTCACTATCTCAAAAAATTAGAATACATCATAAGACCAATAAAAAAAACATTTTTAGTGAATTGTTGGCCTTCTGGAAAGTATGTTCAATTACTGTATATATACTCAATTCTTGGTAGGGGCTCCTTTTGCTTTAATTACTGCCTCAATTCGGCGTGGCATGGAGGTGATCAGTTTGTGGCACTGCTGAGGTGGTAGGAAGCCCAGGTTTCTATGACAGTGGCCTTCAGCTCATCTGCATTTTTTGGTCTCTTGTTTCTCATTTTCCTCTTGACAATACCCCATAGATTCTCTATGGGGTTCAGGTCTGGTGAGTTTGCTGGCCAGTCAAGCACACCAACACCATGGTCATTTAACCAACTTTTGGTGCTTTTGGCAGTGTGGGCAGGTGCCAAATCCTGCTGGAAAATGAAATCAGCATCTTTAAAAAGCTGGTCAGCAGAAGGAAGCATGAAGTGCTCCAAAATTTCTTGGTAAACGGGTGCAGTGACTTTGGTTTTCAAAAAACACAATGGACCAACACCAGCAGATGACATTGCACCCCAAATCATCACAGACTATGGAAACTTAACACTGGACTTCAAGCAACTTGGGCTATGAGCTTCTCCACCCTTCCTCCAGACTCTAGGATCTTGGTTTCCAAATGAAATACAAAACTTGCTCTCATCTGAAAAGAGGACTTTGGAACACTGGGCAACAGTCCAGTTCTTCTTCTCCTTAGCCCAGGTAAGACGACTCTGACGTTGTCTGTGGTTCAGGAGTGGCTTAACAAGAGGAATACGACAACTGTAGCCAAATTCCTTGACATGTCTGTGTGTGGTGGCTCTTGATGCCTTGACCCCAGCCTCAGTCCATTCCTTGTGAAGTTCACCCAAATTCTTGAATCGATTTTGCTTGACAATCATAAGGCTGCGGTTCTCTTGGTTGGTTGTGCATCTTTTTCTTCCACACTTTTTCCTTCCACTCAACTTTCTGTTAACATGCTTGGATACAGCACTCTGTGAACAGCCAGCTTCTTTGGCAATGAATGTTTGTGGCTTACCCTCCTTGTGAAGGGTGTCAACGATTGTCTTCTGGACAACTGTCAGATCAGCAGTCTTCCCCATGTTTGTGTAGCCTAGTGAACCAAACTGAGAGACCATTTTTAAGGCTCAGGAAACCTTTGCAGGTGTTTTGAGTTGATTAGCTGATTGGCATGTCACCATATTCTAATTTTTTGAGATAGTGAATTGGTGGGTTTTTGTTAAATGTGAGCCAAAATCATCACAATTAAAAGAACCAAAGACTTAAACTACTTCAGTCTGTGTGCATTGAATTTATTTAATACACGAGTTTCACAATTTGAGTTGAATTACTGAAATAAATGAACTTTTCCACGACATTCTAATTTATTGAGATGCACCTGTATAATGTCAAATCTGAAAAATAAGAAACAAAAGTACATTTTTGCTCAAGGGTTTTTTTTTTTTTTTTTTTGTTTCTTAGGCTGAGAGTCTCATAATTTATCAAGATCAATATAATTAAAACAATTTAAAAGCTTTCTTTAAAATGATACCAAACATTTGACCTTTTTTTTTTTTTTTGATGAGAGTTATAAGCCTTTAATTTTGGGCATGCCACTGAAACAGAACATCTTTTAAAAAAAAAAAAAAAAAAAAAACCTTCAGCGCTTAAAGGGTTAAAGAAATAATTTGATATTATTAATCTTCCGGCTAGATCATATTATAAAAAATAATAATAAAAAAAACCACACTTTTGCGCATACAGTAGATATAAACTCAACAGACATAGATGGTTGGATGACTTTGCAGTAAAGTGACTGGCTGCCCTCCACTTCCACACCAGTGACCCTCCATTCTTGTATTAGTTTATCCATTCAGCTCTCCATCCTGAGTGTGTTCCTGATGGATCTTCAGGATAGATGGATCCTTCTGTTCTTTTTTTCCAATCTTCCTGAGCCTCAGTCAAACACACAGCCTCTTCTTTCATTACCCACATAGAAAACACTTAGTTTTCCAGGTCTGTATCGCTGAGTACTGTTAACCCTTCCTTGTTTCATTGACTGAATTTTAAATGTTGATTTGTATTGTTCGTTTTTAGGCCCAAGATAAACTCTACAGTATACGAATGCAAATGAGAGAAATAGAGAGCATGTAATTGGATGAAAATCTGGGTATTGCAAGATGAGTCATCATTATTTTTGGTCCGTTTTCCTGGAAGAGAAAGATAATTTTAAATGTAAATTTTAAATGTAGGCTGTACATTTGCTAACAGTTAATTAGTACACTAGCACCATGGTACTCAAGTAAATTAAACTATCTTTTTGTGGCCCATGTGATATCACATGAAATTATTAAATGTACATGGATTTTGAGGTGTCGATTTTCTAGAGCATTTACAGTAATTCGCAGAATCGATAAATTGCTGGGCCATTATAGAGGAAAAGAAACGGCAAACGGATGAAAAGAATGAATTAAACTTCAAAGCTGCGAATATAAATCTGATTATAAGTCACCTTGTATAACATATATAACCTTTCCCCCCCCCCAAAGAACCACAAAAATTAAGCTACATATCTACAGTATATATAATGTTTTATTTTATTCTTGGTAATTACATGCGCCCATGATGTAGCCTATTAAATAGCATATTTAGCATAGTCTACTTGGCTTATTACTAAAAAAAAGTAATTAAAATCTTTTTTAATTAAATTGAGGCTAAAGGGATCCTGCTTTCCCACCCCCTGGCTTTCCAAAAGCTGAGTACGCCTGCACTAGCATATACTGTAAATGGATTAAAAGCTAATAGACATGAACTAAAAGCCACAACACTCCAGTTTTGATTTTTAATGGGGGTTTGAAACACAGCTGAGAGTTTCTAATTGTTTTCCCCCCTTCCATCTGTTGGTCATGTTGGCTCTCTTCTGTGGATATTTTTTCATTGCGGTGGTGCATATAATCTTTGTTTCTCAACACCTTTCATTAATAACAACTAAACATACTACTTACTTTGGCTTTGGGACAAATGAGTGCATCTCACGAAAACATGTTTGGCTCATATTTTACCCTCAAAATTTGAGGACATTTTTTATTTTGCCATTTTAAATGGGAAATTAAGCTCAGATCTCATTACTATAATGTGTCCAGAAGTTTTATTTTAATTTTATTTTTTTCTCACTGGCAATTCCCATTACTCATTTACTGTATAACCAAAAATGTTCCTGTAATAATTATTTTTTAAAAGGTCCATGACGTGATGCCTTCTTTTTCTGTCCATCTGTATTTTTGGTTTTATTTTTTTTAATGGTTCCATTTTCTTTATAAGTAGCATGTATATGTATTGCCTCTAAAATAGATGTAAATATATTTATAAACTACTTTTAACTTTTCCATGCGTTTTAGCTATAGAATATTTTTTCACATTCAGGTTAAAGTGTAAAAATATCTTGTCAGGTGTGACAGTCCAGCAATAACTTTGGAAGTCTATTTATAATCAATCAAAGTTTTTTTTTTTACTTTAATGTTATCATATTTGGCATAATTCTGTAACAGTCCTGTATTACTGAACAAAACACCAATGCATTTTAATTATTATTTCCATAATACATAAATAAATATCGTCTAATTATAATTGTTTTACAAACTATCATGTGGTGCGACTGACAAGAAAAGGCCATTTTGAGACTTAATTTCTACTTAAGCATAAAACATGCTAAAGTAGATAATTTTGTTACTTTTCCTGTAAATTTTATGGGTTTTAAGAAAAAATGGATCTGTAAATTTCAGAGCAGTCTCTCAGTCGTTTAAGGACAAATATATAAATATTACTTACAAGTTAAGAAAACAAAAACAAAGCACTTTGCTGTACTAGTGATGACTGTTAAAATATTATGCACCACATGACATGTAAAAACACATTCAATTATTTAATTAACATGCTTTTATTGAAACTGAGTACAAAACTGTTTAAATATTTGAACTATGTTAAAAAAAAAAGCAGTTTTCAGTTTTCAAATTTATAATTTTAAAACCCAAATCTGTCATTGACATAAACATTAAATTTAGCATAACTTAAAAGCAATACAAACATGACCGTGATATAGAAAGTAGAGGTCGGCCGATCGTGGATTGTGCCGATGCCGATAACAAAGGTGGTGTAAAAGTATGATTTACTTTTTGATTTTTCGCAAGGTTTCGAGAGATTCACCCAAATAGCAAAATATAATGTAACGGAACACTATGGCAGTTTTCTCTATTAGCCACATTTCTTAAAGTATCTTCCGTGTGGGGAAAATCTCCAGCAGACGAGCCGTCCTACAAGCCGAGAGCTGAAGTCTTTCTTAAATTAAATGCGTGTGTTGAGGGGGTATAGAGCTGCATTTACGACATGGAACCTTTAGCTACGGCAAGGGTGATTATGAAATTTGGCTGACAATTAATTGTCAAAGAAATAATTGCGATTATGACGATTAATTGTCTGTTTCAGGGTTTTGACGATTAATTGTCTGTTTCAGGGCTTTGACAATTATGACGACTAATTGTCAAACAAATTGTAATACTTAAGTTGTATGTGTGCTTCATGATTTAATTGTCACAAATAATTGCAATTTAATGCAATTCAATTTAAATTTAATTCAGTCGTATCCTTTGCAATTTATGCCGCTTGAAGTATGTTTAATACAAAAACACCTTTATACTGTATATTCAAGTCATTTATTCCATTTGAACATTATATAATAATATAATAATATAAATAATAGTAAAAACAAATAGATGCAAATATATACCATCTTTGACTTGGACATATTTCAGAAAATTGAAAATTCTGTAAATAAAAGAAACAAACAATCAAAATAAACAATGACCATAACAGAACAGGCCATAACTTTGACATTCACAAACAAAGTGAATCCTGCTCCTTAATAATTTACGGTAGATTACGGGAAAGGAACACTAACAAGTTGATTTTCTCTGGCTTAAGGCAACATCTCACTGGGGTCACAATATTGCCAACTGTACTGAACACTCTCTCTGGAGCAGTACTTGTTGCACAAACACACGTGTACTTTCATGCCAACTTGGAGATTAAAGGGAACCTTGTTTGGTTGTCTCTCCACCACATCAGAGGATCTGCTGAGGGATCTAGTGCCTCTTCCTGTAGGTATTGTGTCAGTTCAGCATCAACATGCACTCTATTTGGTATCTCAGATTTCAGGAAGAACCCAAGCCCACCCACCCCCATCATCCTGTGTGACTCTCCAGTTGACACTGTGGAGTCCTTCCACTTCCTGGGAACATCATCTCACAGGACCTCAAGTGGGAGCTGAACATCAGCTCTCTAATTAAAAAAGCACAGCAGAGGATGTACTTCCTGTGGCAGCTGAAGAAGTTCAACCTGCCGAAGGCAATCATTGAGTCCATCCTCACCTCCTCCATCACCATCTGGTATGCTGCTGCCACTTCCAAGGACAAAAGCAGACAGCAGCGTGTCATTAGTTCTGCTGAGAAGGTGATTGGCTGCAATCTGCCATCTCTCCAGGATCTGTATGCCTCCAGGACCCTGAGGCGGGCAGAAAAGATTGTGGCCGACCCCTCCCACCCCGGGACACAATCTCTTTAAGACACTCCCCTCTGGCAGGAGGATATGGTCCAACAGGACCAAAACCTCATGACACAGGAACAGTGACTTCCCGTCTGCAGCTAGCCTCATAAACAAGGCCTAGGACACTGTCTCTTATCTCACCTCCATAGACACTACACGTTACATTAACATAGTATCCACAACTGTCTTGCGTCAACTATATTCTGCACATATTTTGCACATCCGTACACAACTGCACATGTACAGCTCCTTTATTAAAACCAGTCAGTTTAATTTTTCTCTATATATTGTATCTTAAATATAGTTTATTATTTATCTTATGTTTATTGTTTATTGTTATTGTAGGCATCAAACACCAAGGCAAATTCCTTGTATGTGAAAACTTACTTGGCAATAAAGTCAATTCTGATTCTGATGTAGGGCTGGGCGATTAATCAAATTTTATATTCAATTACAGTTTTGGCTTCCAACGATTATGAAAACAAGTTAATAACGATTATTGTGTGGCATTCCGTTTCGCAATGAAACACCCCGGCTTCCTTTATTGAAGTTCAAATAATGAGGAAGCAGATTATGAAAATAAACTCCGAAACTGGCATTTCTCTGTGAGGTCAGCGCCGCATCTATGGTTGCGTGAAGTGACCGGGGAAGAGATTAAATCTTCTCCTGGATGATGCACACTCTGGCGTGGGGACACTCGTCACTCACGCGCGTTTACCGCAGCTAGATTATAACGTGATGGCTTGCAACGTAGTGAATCATAATATATGTGTTACGTTTACTGTGTGTATCTTATTATGAAGAAAATTGGCGATATGCAGTTCTCTTAAGAAAATTTAAAAGTTTGTTTTTTTGTGAGTTAAAGATGGATAGAAATGAATATAAAGGTGAGAGTGTAGTCTTAGCCAATTATACACTGGAACAAAATACGTTTCTGCATTTATTTTTGGATTGTTTTCCAAAATGATACCTAAAACTCGTACATTTACTTTTAGGAGCTATACTGCAGAAGAAGAAATTGTTATCGCTGAAAGTTGAAAACAATATTTAATCAGGGCTTGTTTGAATGCTTGTCCGCTTGTTTGAACTTTTTTTTTTTTTTTTTTTTTTTAAAGTTCAATAAATGCATGATGTTTCCAATGTCAATGAGTAATCGTGATCTCAATATTAACCAAAATAATCGGAATGATGATTTTTGCCATAGTCGAGTAGCCCTAATCTCATGGGTAGGAAGTTGAGCTCTTCTGTTTTGACAGACAGACAGGGGTGACACGACCCCTTCACAGTCATGTTGATTTATTGATATTATACTATATTTTTATTTATTTTATTAAATATTGAATAAAACCATTTACCACATAAAGCACATTTTTAGGTTATCTGATAAAATATTTTTACAGAGCAGTTCCCACCTTCTTCACTTCCATGTGTTTCCTCTGTCATCTTCATTATCTCCTTTAAAAGCTGGTCTTTAGTGTAATCCACTACTGCAGCTTCTGCAAAGTGGCCCCTGTATCTTGGGTCAAGAAGAGTGGTCTTTCTCAGGAGCTCTTGAAGTGCAGCTGAGCTATACTTTTCATCAAGAACAGCACACATTTTTTTATCTTGATATTTGCTGTAAGAGTTGTGTCCTTGGGGTCAGGGGATAAGAGCTCTCCTTTTAAAAGTCCCATTGCAGGCTTCACAGAAGACACCGTCACATACTTTTCGAACATCTGTGAAATCAGCCACGGGTTTCAGTGCTGCATTAAAGGACTCAAGGACCAATATATCCTGCCAGGTTGGGTTTAGGTGCCCATGTTTGCTGTCATCAATCAGGACACATCTGATTGCAGGTAGATGTTACAGAACTCAGTCAATAATTTTTTGCTTGGTACCCCATCGTGTAGTGACATCCTGGAGGACAAATAACATGTTTGGTTTAGTTTTTGTTAATTACACAAAATTACATTCAAAAATCTAACATTATAGTTTTGGATACAAATTTGAGTTTTTATTTTCAAGTAGAATGGAAGTTTTTTGTAAATAAATGTATTAGTCAATTATCAATAATATATGCAATGTAAATATATTAATAAGATAAATCACTCACCAGAACCAAACTATATTGGGGGATGTTGGCCTCAGTCTGTGCCTTTTTCAGGTCTCTATAATTTAGCCAGCTCATTTTGAAAGTGTTGACCAGACTTTTACACAGTCCAAGGGCATGGGCTGTGCATTCCTTCTCACTTGCTATGGCATTTGTGACAGCCAAATGGAGATTATGGCCAAAGCAATTCAGCCATGGGATACCAAGTTTGCCTATTGCAGCCACGATATTGGGACCATTATCTGTGGTTATGCAGGACATTTTTTTCTCATCCAAAGCTCAATCTGTTAATATGTACTTCAGAGATTCTACAAGTGTATCAGCTGTATGGTTCTCTGGGGTGTATCTTGTTTCCAAACAGTTTGACTCAAGAGTCCAGTCAGTTGTGAGATCATCTATTGTTAAGCTCATGGATGGGGTCATATTTGCGCTTGACCACATGTCTGTAGTGGCTGAATAAAAATCTGTTTATGTTTTTTCTGGCAATTCATACTGTTGTCAAAGTTCTGGAGCATTTCCAAATGTGCCCAGATTGGTGCCGTTGTGTTTGGCTTTGAAATTAGACCCAACTTGGTAGAATTCGCACAGTGATATGACTTAGTTGATGGAGAAATTAGCAGAGCAGCGTCATTTGAACTTTATGCACATACCTGCTCAGCGCACACAGCATGCAATGCGGCACGTGCAGGGAGATTTTAAAGACACAAGACAGAAAATGTTTGATAATCGTGGTCATCAAAAATAAACACGATTAAATCAAATAATTGCGACAGGCCTAGCTAAAGAAGAAAACTTGCAGTTTTGTTTGTCAGGAAAAATCTTGTGAAGCACTCACACTCTATTTTCTGATCCCAGCTCAATCTACAATACATTAAGTCTACTGTGGCATTTAGTTTGTATTTTAGCAGCAAATAAAATAATTAGAAGAATAGAAGTGAGATGCTGCCTTCAAGTTATGACAGAATGCTCGTACAGTATTTGAGTTGAGCACACATGAATGCCACTTCAAATTGTAATTAGTAGGAAACTCAACTGTATTTGGTTGCAAAACAATGACCTGAGAGTTACTAGTTAATTGCTGTTCTGCATCAATCAAGTTGGTGGATCTGAATGCTGGTTAGTGAGATAGAAGTCAGAATATGACCAGCAGTCCTCAATCAATACACATTTATGAAAATGGAATACAATATGAAAATTGAAGTGTTAATTAAAAGAAATGAGTCTAGAGGCTTCAATCTGAGTTATCTGCTGTTCTCAGACAGAATTTAGAGCGTTTCAGTGCTGAATGCAGCCCAAAGTCTGGGAAGGTGAATACATCTTTGGTACCACCAATACTCGAATAATAGTCCTACAGCCCAGCATCCATTCTTACCACACACACATAGAGCAGAGTGCCACATTACTGCTGCTAGGCAACGCCTCCTCAGTGGAGACCGAGCGCGGGCTCATTGTTTCCTCCCCAATCGGAGCATCTGTCTCAAGGTCTCTCTCTTTCTGCTCCTTCATAGAGAGAGACAGAGAATCTACGCTGCTATTGTCAAGTGTACAGAGTGACAGATGCTCAGTCATAAGAAGTGAGGACTCAAAGTACTGTCAACATTCAGAAAATATGAGCACTTATTTTGCCTAGTTTGGCTCTCGAAAGATGGCTTAGACCCATTATGTCTATTTGGAACATTTATTTGAGGAAAAATCCTGAAATATTAAAGAACCCATGAAATAAAAATGAAAGTTTTGCTGCTTTTAGGCCATATCTATTAGCTGTAAGGTCATATATTTGCTAGTATACTTCTAAATGTTGACAAAATTCATTTTCAGAAAGATATAAGCATTTAAAATCAGAGGTAGACCGATATATCGGTTTTACCAGCATTTTATTGTGCAGCTAGAGGTTTCTTGGGATGTTCAGCTCAAGTAAAGGCCAAGATATATACTTCATGTGAAACTGAAGAATGAACAGGGATGACATCATTTAGAACAAAATCTGGCCAAAAAGAAGGTGTTTTTGTGTTCGTTTTGATGGTTCGGATCAGCTCGCCTGGGTGAACTTTTAGGAAAATTTCTAACTGGCTGCTAAACACCTTCTTGTTGCCATTGGTCCAAGTCATCGGTAGTTGTGACCTAAAACTCCACCTACTACATTGTTTACATTTTTCCGTCAGTATTCAACGTGAACACCGGTTTGCAAGACCATGTCATGCAATTTTCTTTTTTACTTTGTGTGCCCCAGTAGAAACATATCAATGCTTATAGCCAAACGTATCATTCTTCTTAATTTGTAATTGACATAAAGACATGAGTGATTCACAACAGAGTTTGCAATCATGCTTGCAACTTTATTTACACTACATATGCAGATCTTTTAGGCACTAATTTATTTCATAATTTTCTATTATTATGTCTTAGCAGCTCACTGGATGTTAAAGTAGAGATCATTCTTTGATGTTGTCAGATCAAAATTTGCCACAGTTAGGAGAGGTGACAGTGGCCCTTATCTTTTGCAATAGACTATTTTTTGCTCTGGGTTGTGCTTTCCAATTCAATTCCACTGCAACACAATATGGAGAACTGTGCCAGCCACATTTTTCACATTTAGGTAAAATGGATTTCTGGGCTTATGGCCAGAAATATAGCGAACAGAGCAATTTGCCACTTTGTTTTTGTTTCATGCATTTATTAGAGACCAGTTCCTGAACAGCAAACATCTATGTCTGTTTACCTCATGAATACATTATTGAACTGGTACCAAAGCTCTATGTACTTTATGAAAGTATTGTTTTAATTCAGGTCCCGCTGTATACCTTTACTACACACACACACACACACACACACACACACACACACATTTACACAGTGTCAAGAAAAAGTATGTGAACCCTTTGGAATTACCTGCATTTACTTATAAATGTGTCTTAAAATATGGTTTTATCTTCATCCAAATTACAATAATGAACAAACACAATCTGTTTTAACTAATAACACACAAATGATTGTGTTGTTCTTGTAACAATTGAATACATAATTCAAACATTCACAGTGTAGGTTGGAAAAAGTATGTGAACCCTTAGGCTAATGACATCAACAAAAGCTAATTAGAGTCGGGAGTTGGCAAACCTGGCATCTAATTAATGAAACGAGATTGGAAGTATGGGATAGAGCTACTTTGACTTATAAAAAACACTCAAACATTTTGAGTTTGCTATTCACAAGAAGCATCTGCTGACGTGGACCATGCCTCGCAAAAAAAGATCTCAGAAGACCTACGATCAAGAACTGTTGCTTTCCATAAAGCTGGAAAGGGTTACAAAGTTATCTCGAAGAACTTAGATATCATCTGTCCACAGTTGTGTATAAATTGTCTATAAATGGAGACGGTTAAGTACTGTAGCTACTCTCCCTAGATGTGGCCGTCCAGCCAAGATTACTCAAAGGGCATGCCGCAGATTACTCAATGAGGTAAAAAAGAACCCTAGAGTGACAGCTAAAGACTTATGATATATTCATCTCGATTAATAAGCACCAAATATGCTTCTCATGTGGGACACACTTTCATGACAGGAGCCTATGATGCCTTAAAATGCTGCCTCTGTAGGCAGCTAACTAGGTTTTGAAACAGAGCTATATGCTTTCTTATAGTCAGAATACCA
Organism: Myxocyprinus asiaticus; assembly: GCF_019703515.2. Lineage (NCBI taxonomy): Eukaryota > Metazoa > Chordata > Actinopteri > Cypriniformes > Catostomidae > Myxocyprinus > Myxocyprinus asiaticus. The sequence continues at coordinate 4,594,025 of NC_059365.1, read as the reverse complement.
AAAATAATAAAAATGCATTGTCCGACCTCTATGAATGTTATTCCCGAGCTTCAATTTCCCCGAAATACCATGCCCAATATTACTTCATGTCTGTAGTGTTAATAATTTACTGTCACTCGGCCAGTTAACAACTACTTAAGTGTCACTGATAAATTTTCATTTTATAGTCACAGCTTAATGCTTTGCACAGCATCTGTTGCAGTGCTAAGAGTCTGTGTTGTGAATGATTCCCATGAACACATTCTTTCACACTCCGGACAGCTCACAGCGAGCTCTCTCTCCTCTCCCATAGAACAGACGCTTTCCTGAATGTTCATATAAAGCAGCTGAAGCAGCAAACCCGGGCCTGTTATCGTGCCCAGCACGCATTTACATTTTTATGGCTGCAGTATGCAGCTGGCAGCACTGGGCTGCAGGCAAAGGTAGTCTGGATGCGAGCCAACTCAGTCGAGCTCTTCAAGCCGCTCTTGAGAGGAATGAGAGGAGAACTGGAGCGGTAAACCTGATGTATTAACATGCATTAAGGGGGATTACAGCATGAGAAGACACTGCAGATATTAAGAGATTTTATTGTGTCAAGGGAAGTGTGGTAGAGTTGCCAAGATAAGGAAGTGTTGTCTAATGAGGAACTATTAGTGCGGACTATTACTGTAGTCCAATTTTCTATGATCCAAACCAGCATTTTATTTATATCTACTGAAAGACCCAACTTCTTAAACTAGCCCAAGCTAGTCTGGTCAGCAAGCTGGGCTATATTGATTGTTTTAGAGTTTTGAATCAATCTATATGCTAGTGTACTTCTACAAGCTGACAAAAATGATCTTTTATGATAAAATTTTAAGGAATATTCCAGGTTCAATACAAGTTAAGCTCAATTGACAGCATTTTTGGCATAATATTGATTATAAAAAAAATAAAAAAAATATTTTTTGACTCATCCCACCTTTTCTTTAAAAAATAAATAAATAAATAAATAAAAAACTGGTTTCCAGTGAGGCACTTACAATGGAAGTGAATGGGGCCAATCAGTAAACGTTAAAATACTCACTGTTTCAGAATTATAGTCACAAGACGTACACAATATGCATATTAACATGATTTTAGTGTGATATAATCACTTACTAAACTTTTCTGTGTAAAGTTATATTCTTGTTGCTATGACGACTTAACGCCCTAAACCCTAAAACAACCATAAAAACGACGATTTAAACAACTTTACAGCACAAATAAATTATAAGCTATAAATTTCTGCCTTTAAATGCTCCAAAATTGACCCCATTCACTTCCATTGTACAGTGAGCACCTTACTGTAATCTCAATAATTGCTTTTTTATATATAAATACACTGTAAAAAATGTCCGTACTTTTAACGGTAAAGGACTGTAAAAATGCTACAGTCAAAAAATGTAAACTGGATAATGATTAGTTACCTTAAAATATACGGTAAAATTGTTTTGTATATTTTAAAAAACATGTAGTTTTAAATTTTTTAGATGTAAAAAGAATGATTTTTCCCATATAATTAAAGGTAAAATTGATATTATGTTTAACAAGAGAGTACATGTACTTTTTTGGGTAAATTATTGTTAGAATTACGGTAAAAAACAATAATCAGGCATTCCCAGAATTGCCTGCGTGATCCATTACATTTCATGATATTTTATGGGAATAGATATGTTTCTTCTTATTTTTATATCAGTTACATACATTGGGGTGTTCTTTGATATATTTTATGTAGTTTAGTTCATGTGTATTGTATTATTTTAATTTCACATGTGTTACTCTGATGGTGTTTAGTGTTTGTGTGAGTGACACTGAGTACTGTCTCTACATGTTTATTGATCATTGCTGCAGGAAGGACCTCTATTGATGAACTTCATGTCATCATGTTCCCTTATGTAGTTATTACGGTGATTAACAATACCTTATAAAGTGAAAAGCAGATTTGTTCAGCTTCAGAAGGTTAATATATCAAGTTTATCATTTCATAATATAAATGATGGTAATGCACCGTAAAATATACAGGCATCAAAATTACATCCCGTAAAGCCTGAAACGTGGTTACCGTATTTTTTTACTGTGAATTTCTGGCAACCACAGCTGCCAGATTTTTTTACTCTAAAGTTAACAGGATTTTGTTTTTTTTTTACAATGTATATATACTGCCATTTTTTGTTTTTTGGTAATCAACGTTATGCCACAAATGCTGTTGATTAAGCTTAACTTGTATTGAATCCGGAATATTCCTTTAACTATCCTTTGTATTTGTCATTGACCAAAATACTGTAAACCTCACGGTGGTCCTGTGTTGCCCTGGTCCCATTTTACTTCAAAATAAAGAGAAACAAATAGGAGATTATATATTGGAAATAGAAAATAAAGCTATAAAAATTACGATTTTTTATATTGGGAGATGATTTTTATGACAATTACGCACATTTGCACACACCAAATTCTCATTACCGCAATGCAAAAAATAAATATATATAAATAAATAATTACAATTTTACTATTGTTTTGTAATTTTTGCTGATTTCAATTAAAAAATCATACTGTACTGCAGTAAAAAAATAACTGAGTTACTGTATTTGAAAATAATGGTAATAGTGAAAGTAAAATGTCCTTAAATGTATAGTTCACCCAAAACTGAAAATTCTCTCATTATTCACTTAGCTGATGCCATCCCAGATGTGTATGACTGTCTGTCTTCAGCAGAACACAAATGAAGATTTTTAGAAGAAGATAGAGCTCTGTCAGGTCCTTATAATAGCAGTACACGGGTGCCAGCACATTGGCGGTCCAAAAGTCATATTTAGGCAGCAAAACAGTAATCCACACGACTCCAGTCGAAAAAATTAATTAATGTCTTCTGAAGCAAATCAATATGTTTATGTAAAAAAGAAATTGATAGCTAATTAAAACGTTATTAACTTTTAAAAAGCGCTTCCTGCCAACAGCTGACGTGAAGTGTGACGTAAGTGCGTCGGCGAGTTCACACGAGAATTCGGAAGCGCCGCTTATTTACAACAGAAGAACGAATGTCACGCAAGAGTTCGGCCATTTCAAACATCATCAGAGCCCTGGATGGAAGTGCCGATTAAAGTTAAAAATGTTTTAATTATCAACCTGTTTCTTACATAAACCTATCGATCAGGGGCGTAGCAGTCATTTTAAAAGTGGGGGGACACAGCTGTCAGTAGGTGGCTCGCACAGACCCAATATTTACAGTGCAGTATTAATATATTACAGTATATATTAATATATACGTATTATTTACGTTTGATATTTGTAGTATTTTTAAGATTTGTTGTTGCATAATTTTGCAAAATTAGCTGCAAAAATAAAGGACATCTTGTGGAGCACTTGCTTCTTTTTCACACATGACAATAAAAGACTGAGCACAAGCTGGTCCTGAATAAATTATTTAATCAATTGCAATAATGACAATTGTGCATGTGCACAATATCATTTTTTTACTCTGTGCTTGTGCATTGTGGGATTTAAATGTATCTAAGTGGCTTGAGTGTTTTGATTGTGTTCACCAAAATTTGTTCAGATCCATTTACTGATTCAGTGACCATTTCTGGGAATGCCAGAAATGTCTTGTATGAAATTAGTTAGTCACTGAATCAACAATCAAAATAAAATTTTAATCCTTTAAAATGTGTACGTTTACTGACCTACAAAGAGAATTTAGTAGAGGTTTTAAGCATTATAAGAACAAAGCAACTCTATAATTTCCCTACAGTTTGTGAGCTGCTGAGCATGACATTTATCAAAAGACAACTATAATAGTCTTATATTATTATGAGTTTAAATAACATCCGTACATTTTCATGTCTACATATCTATTCACTAAGTGCCTAAGTGTTCTAAGAACACAGCAGATCTATCTTTTTCCCTACAGTTTGTTGACTGCACACCAACATAGAGGTAAAAAACAGGAGCTGATATTAAAAATAGCTATACATATTTAACACAGATCAAGTAAGCTGCTTAAATTGGCAAAAACAACCGATCAAACTATTACCTCACAATTGTTTTTATAATCGCATCGGCCGATTTGTTTCTTGAGGGCTCTGAGAATCACCTGCTTGCATGTGAAGCGACAGAGACATGTAAACGACCAGTCATGGTTTGTTTTGTTGTTACGTGCCATCGTGTTACTACAATAACAGACCGGTGTGCAACACAGTCTCATGTAAACGGTCTGCATATCAGAGCCGCGGCAGATGCGTTTCAGCTCATTATGTTAAGTGCTTGCCTGTTTCCTTCTCCCTAATCTAATCTTGTCACTCTAGGGTTCTTTTTTACCTCATTGAGTAATCTGCAGCATGCCCTTTGAGTAATCTTGGCTGGACGGCCACATCTAGGCAGAGTAGCTACAGTACTTAACCGTCTCCATTTATAGACAATTTATAGACAACTGTGGACAGATGATTATTATCTAATGTCTTATCTAATGATAAAAAGGCAAATATAGATAAAACTAATATCATATACTGTCTGCAAATATGCACATATCTCGTTTAAACAGATGTAATAAACCAACCTCACACAACTTCAGCAGATCCTGCAAACTGTGGCATGCTAATAAATCTTCCTCTGAAGCTCGTATACTAACAGTCTCTCCTCAACAGTTCCCTGTAACTTTTCTAATGATTAAAGTATATCAATAAAACTTCTATTATATACTATCTGCAAATATGCAGATATCTCGTTTAAACAGATGTAGTTCACGAACCTCACGAAAATCCAGCGTTTTCTTCCCGTTGAGCGCTCATCTACAGTAAAATCTTCCTCTGAAGCTCATATTCTATCAGCCAGTATCAAAACTTAAGTATCAGGATCAAAAGTTCCCCTGATTCACAAATCATGACGGTCAGTCCGTGACAATCCAAGCAGGTGATCCAGGACGTTTAAACCGTTAGGAGATTTCTGATTATAATATCTGCATGAAACAGAATTTTCATTTGTCTGTGCATGTATAACAACATTAGTCTGAAGGCAGGAGGAGTCAAGCAAAATGTGAAATGTCAAGCACACATTTTGCAGTGAATAATAAATACAAATTCAAACATTAAAAGAAGTGAAAATAAAATCAATATAGCCTACAAATAGGTGAAAGTCCCATAAATCTATCAGGAATTTTTATTTAGTTAAATAATAATAATAATAATAATAATAATAATAATGTTACATTTATATAGCACCTTACCAGAGGTAGCACAGTTTAAAGAAGAAGAAGAAAAAAAAAAGACAGAGCATGTTTCTTCGTTTTACATAAGAAGGAATATTCCTAATAGATAATACTCTATGGAGCATTTAAACCACAAAGTCTTAACCAGATAATTACCTTAGTCGCTGATGTGAATATAAATGTGGTAAACTTTAAGAGATGGATAGACGAGCTCTGATGTGAAATCATCTCTCCAGTTTAGGAATTTAACATTACGTTCAAGTTTAGGCTATAAATGAATACACTGGAATCACATATGAATCGTGATACATTAACATACATTTCTAGAAGTAGAAAGTGTATATGATGCTGTATCTTAATGTTACACTTGACAAGCTCCAGACATGCACAATTAAAAGAGACCACAAACAGAGTCAAGACCACGCCCGTCCGATCTGAAATCACTGAAATATTTTTTATATTATTCTGATTAATCCATAATTCATTTTGAAGTCATTATTCGTGCCTTTCGGAATAAGGTATTCGACTTCAAGAACATCCCTAGTATCGGCATATCAGCCACCCTGCTCTCTGGATATCGGCATCGACCATTAAAAAACCCATATCGGTTGATCACTAATAAACTCCACTTACAATGTGTGCTTTAAAGAAGGATTGTCCTTTGTTTTGTTTTTTTCGGCAGTGCATTTCACTTAATGCTGCCAATCAAGAACGATATGCTGATAAATAACTCTCGTTTGTGTGTTCCTCATCTCTAGATTATTACTTTAGATGAACATCGATGCCAATTAAAAACATAGATAAATGAGCATTGTTGAAAGCAACTTTGTAGAAATGAACGGAGCCGCATTGATTAGACTGTCAGACTGACGGCCTATTACGTAAGGTTTGTTTCGCTCATGAAACTCACCTGTGATTGGCTGGATGGTCACTCAATCAGCCCAAAGTAACAAAACGCAAAGAATACTGTATACAACTCCACCATTTGGACTCGGTATGGGTTTAGCTTGGAAAAGTGCGGGGGACAAAAATCACCTTTTTAAAGAGCATGGGGGATGTGTCATCTCTGCACTGGCTTCATAATACTCGAGGGAAACCCTAGAGCTCCCTCAGACCCCTATACTGCTTAAGTCAAGGTCTGCCTTTAAGATAAAACAGATTAAGTCTTTAAAATCTTTATTAATTTCCCCAAGCACATTATCTGAATCAAACTACCCCTTAACCGCATTTCTCCACATGTAGACCGCCAGCGACTGCCCTCTTTATTATTCATATGCAGCACTGCTGTCTGGCCTGATCTCTTTATGGATTTCCTTTTCTTTTTTTAATGCTTTATTGTTAAATTATAGGTATTATTGTAATAGTTTCTAAAATAACTCCTTACAGTACTCCGTTAGACAATAAAAACAGCGCTATTCAGCTACAATGATACTGGTATGTCTTAATGTAATTTAGAGAAAATACGCATAAAAGTGGATTACCGTAAATGTGATTTTTGTTTGTTTTGACAAGCTGAGGCCACAGATGTTGTCGATAGAGATGAACTTGTATTGAACCCAGAATATTTTTTAGAATATTATGAAAATGAGTTACATTTTGGTCCGTTCTCACCCCAAACCGATTGGATCACTTTGGAAGACAAGAATTAAACCACTGTAGTCTTACATATTCACTATAATAATAATTATTATTATTTTATTATTATAAATAAATATTATTATTATCATTATTATTGAATAAAATAATAATAATAAATATTTGTCACGACAGATGCCTCCAAAACAGGCTGGGGCGCTGTTTGCAACGGGCACGCAGCCGCCGGCCTCTGGACGGGTCCGTGACTGCATTGGCACATCAACTGCCCCGAGTTGTTGGCAATTCTGCTCGCCCTGCAGAGGTTTCGGCTGTTGATCCAGGGCAAGCACGTGTTAGTTCAGACAGACAACACGACAACGGTAGCATATGTCAACCGCCAAGGCGGTTTGCACTCTCGTTGTATGTCACAACTCGCCTGCCGTCTCCTCCTCTGGAGTCAGCAGCACTTCAAGTTGCTGCAAGCCACTCACATCCTGGGCAACCTCAACACTACAGCGGACGCGCTGTCACGACAGGTTACCCTCAGGGGAGAGTGGAGACTCCACCCTCAGGTGGTCCAGCTGATTTGGAGTTGATTCGACAGGCACAGGTGCACCTGTTTGCCTCCCAAGAATCCTCCCCACTGCCCGCTCTGGTACGCCCTGACCGAGGCCCCCCTCGGCATAGACGCGCTGGCACACAGCTGGCCCCCTAGCATGTGCAAATATGCGTTTCCCCCAGTGAGCCTGCTTGCACAGACCCTGTGCAAGGTCAGGGAGGACGAGGAGCAGGTCGTTCTGGTAGCACCCTACTGGCCTGCCCAGATGTGGTGCTTGGACCTCACGCTCCTCACGACAGCTCCCCCCTGGCAAATTCCCCTGAGGAAGGACCTTCTTTCTCAGGGACGGGGCACCATCTGGCACCCCCTTGGGAGGGACACCCCCCGACTAGACCTGGCGGCCCAGTCGCATAATCCCCCTTCTTTTTTAGGGAGTGGAAAAAGGGAAGGGAAAAAGAGGCCACGACTGGGTTAAGCCTGTCTCTATCTTTGGGTAGTCGATTTGTCCCCAAAAAGGCCATTCGACACTCATAACTATGTTGGGGGAGGTTACATGTCGACATGGTGCGCTGGCTATGAGGCACACAACAGTCTGCCCACCACACACCGCCAGTTCACGTAACACAGTTCAGCCAGTTGTGGCGTTTCGTATAGGGACCCCTAGTGTCACTACATCGACACAACGTCGAGTGAGTGACAGATAGGGAACGTCATGTTTACTGGTGTAACCTCCGTTCCCTGATGGAGGGAACGAGACGTTGTGTCCCTCCTGCCACAACGCTGAACTACCCGCTGAAATGGCCGGACCTTATATCGGCTCCTCAGCATAAAATCTGAATGAGTGGTTGCATACCAGCTCCTTTTATACCCGTATGTCCGGGGGAGTGGCATGCAAATACCACTCGCCAATTTTCATTGGCCTTTTATCAAAGACCAGAGGTGTCTCGGGCTCCCAAGAGTGACCCCTAGTGTCACTACATCGACACAACGTCTCGTTCCCTCCATCAGGGAACGGAGGTTACACCTGTAACCATGACGTTAAGCAATATCTCACAAGCAAGAGTGCTGTTGTTTTGAATAAAAGTTTTTATCAATGTTTTCATTTATACTGTACTACTCAGAATTTAATTTACAGAAAAATAAGACCAATGTTGTATTTTAGTTTATGTTGTGAGGATCTTTACAGAAGCACTTTATTTGATAAAATAAAAAATGCAATGGTATGTTTAAAAGTATGAAGTCGATTTTCAATTTAAAAGTTTTATCAGACATCATTTTAATGATTAAATTGAATTATACTTCAGAATTCAGTTCAGAAAAATAAAATAAAATGAAAAACACAAGATTTGCCTAGATTTAAAAAAATTGTACTGTATCTGTCAGATGTTGCCCCTACATGGACTTTCACTTGGTTTGAGTGATACACAGCAGAGTCCATGGGCAATATTTTGTACTAGGGAAAATGAAATGCCCTCCTACACACTACACAGCCTCTGTGACCCGAGAACAAGAGTCTACACACACTTGAGCTGAAGTTCACATTCTGAGTGTGCCTTATTCTGTTCAAGCCTTGTTGAGGAAATCAAATGTATCAGGCCATACACAAAGATGCAGTGCAGCATAAATCAACCTAAATTTATCAGCAATTTGACCACTAGCATCAAGCTTCTGTCGGTGTAAAAACTTGTTTTGTTTTATTGCCTTGTTTCATAGAAGTCCATGTGATTTGTGCATCATATTCCAAGTCTTGTGCAGCTATACGCTAGGTTTTGGTGAGAAACAACCCGGAATATGAGTTATTTTTCAGTGAAAATCTTGACGCCCGTTGCGCATTCATGAGTGTATGAGAGAAGCTTGTCCACAGGTTACGTTTGATATGGCCCTTTAAAAAACTGATAAACATGATGTCTGCATACGTGGATTTTGGGACATTATTTCCTCAAAAGTAGAAACAACATGTTAGTAATTTTAAATAACTTTCAACATTAACACATCTGTGGGTCATTTTGCTTCATTTTAATATACATTTTATTTTTTATTTTGCTATCATCGTACAATATGGCATCAACATAAGTAAATACATTCCTATATTCACTGTGCATTTTCACATTCAGAATCAATGGGCTCATCCAAAAGCTGAAAAATTTTGCTTTCAGAAGCTTTATATGAAGTTAGGATGAAAATAAGGTGCATTTTGAACTGTTCTGAGACCAGTGCGGACAGACAGCACACTAGAGATTAAGTCATTCCCTAAATAGGGAGCATCCTAAAGCTTTCTATGCAGCTAAGTGCATTCACTTCTAAAATCCGATCAAAAGTTCAGTTTGAGGCTGCAGGTGATATTTTTACCATTTTACTTGTACTGAACCCGGGATATTCCTATAAGTGGTGGTGACCTTAGATGACAATCCATCACAAAACATCAAGGCTGCAATCCTCAACATCTGTGTCAAGGGTAAAGCACTAATAGAGCTGTTTATTTGCTGTAGATATTCATAAATCTTTCTTCTTGTCAGATATATGGCATGACTGCTGCTGTGTTAAAGAGCACTGCAGGGTTCTTGGCCTCAAATGTGCTGTATGACTGAGTGCACAACCTAGTTTGATCTTGGTAGTACAAATGGATGGTTTGTTTAACTTTCGTCACTGCATGTGTGTCTTTTATATAATGGAAGCCACTGGGTGCCAGAGAGGGCCCTGTGTCTTCACATCTGGCATGCATAGCTGAATGAGTGTCCGTGTGTCTGGATCTGTTCAGGAGTTTTGTATGGGACAGATTGAAGTAAATGATTTTAGTGGAAAGCAGTTCCTGCTCTGCTCCACCAGTTAATAACTGTGTGAAGTCACTCTACAGGGAGCAAATAGAATTTCTCCAACCGTAACTGTAAACCGCTTAAACTGATTGTGAAGTTCGAAGTCATTTTTGTGTCCTTGGAATAGTTCTGTCATTATTTACTCCCCCTCAATTTGTTACAAACTCGTATGTTATTTTTTTTCATAAAACACAAAAGGGGAATTTTTTTAAGAATCTTCATGCAGCTCTTAAAACAACAATTCATAGTGACTACATCTGTTAAGCTAAAAAACAAACAAACAATTAAAGTAGTCAATATGACTTGTATTCCAAGTCATTTGAAGCCATACAATAGTTTTAGTAAAGTAGTTATTTACTGATAGTCTTTCTTTCCGGTGAGCCGTTAACTGTGACAGCTGTGGTCACTATTGTTGTATGGATATCAGATTTTTTGCTCTTCAAAGGGTGATTCTTTTTTTTATTTTTTTATTTGGAATGCCCAATTCCCAATGTGCTCAAAGTCCTCAAGGTGGCGTAGTGACTCGTCTCAATCCGGGTGGCGGAGGACGAATCTCAGATGCCTCCGTGTCTGAGACCGTCAATCCGCGCATCTTATCATGTGGATTGTTGAGCACATTAACGCAGAGATATAGCGCGTGTGGAGGCTTCACGCCATTCACCGCGGCATCTACGCCCAACTCACCACGCGCCCCACCGAGAGTGAACCACGAGGAGGTTACCCCATAAGACTCTACCCTCCCTAGCAACTGGGCCATTTTAGTCACTCAGCACGCCCTGGATTCAAACTCGCGTCTCCAGGGGTGGTAGTCAGCGTCTTTACTCGCTGAGCTACCCAGGCCCCCTCAAAGGGTGATTCTTATGAAACTAACACCATGTCTAAATCTGACGTGAGCATTGTGTTGCGGCACATCAAAAGAATATCTTTACAATTCTTATCAATGATGCTGTCTACACTGGAAGCTAGCACTAGGAAAAATATCGATTTTCCAATGCATTGCATCTTAAATCCTAAGATAAATCTTTCACTCTATGTGGCAACCCTCTATAATGACAGTAAATCACTTGCATGTGCGACCAAATCTTGCGCCATGGCATATGCGACTAAAAATTTATATTATTAGCCACTGGCTAGTAAATGTTCAGATTTCACTCACCAGTGATTGAGTAGTATAGTGGAGAAGTAGTTATTTGCACAGACGTCCTTTCACTGCGTGTTGAGAGTAAAAGTTTGGTTTAACTCATTCTGTGTCCAAAGACGAGATCCGCGGACCCATATTAAATAATGTCTCTTTTAATACCCTTTCTGTTTTTACAGTCAATTGTTGATTAAAAACAGCAACAAAAAGAAACATTTAATTCTAATCACACAGCGATGCGCTAAAGAAATTACGTATGCACGTCTTCTCTCATTATATGCGCTCACTGGTTGATACTGCTAGTCTTAAAGAGACAGTACCGATTAAGCACGTGTTCTACATATCAGTGTAAATACTTGTAAATAGTACAAAATTATGCAAGTAAACAATAAAAATTTAACAAAAATATATATGCAACATAATATGCAATAAAGCAAAAAAGTGACCAATTTCATGAAAAATGTATGATAAAATATAATTTGTAAAATTAGGGTTGCCTAGAAGGTTTCTTTATAATTAAGAGCATTCGCTGAGAGAGAATTTCTTTTATATTCAACGGAAATATACCCATATGAAACGAGTCAAGATCGGAATCAAATCGAGAGCTTGTGAACCGGAATCGAATCGAATTGGGAAACCTGTATCCATACCCAACCCTACTGGAAGTGTTCGTTGCAGAGCGTTGCATAGCACCGACAATTCCCGAATGCCCCGTTCTATTGCTGACATGTAGCAGAGCTACTCCAGTAACTTCATTATTCGAGATTCTGATTGGTCCGTCCTGTCTGCGTGTCATTAAGAATGTTCACTTCGACGCTTTAAATGTAGACAGCCTCAAGCCGTTGTGTCTCGTCATGAACAGACACATCCGGTGTAGACTGGGTGTTAGTTTAAACCATGGCAGTGAGGATTTTAAAATAAAAAATCATTATGAAATTCTATTATGAAACTTGAACACAAAAGATCCACTGTGGATGTAAAGATTAAAAAGGAGTTCATGATATATTTTAGATTTTTAAATAATTTTCTGGTTAATTTCTGATTACCGCAGTGTGTCTAGCTCCAAAATTAGGACTATTAAATGCAGTATAAAGAAAATAAACCATTTAAAAAAATGTATGTTGTACCCAAAATCCAGTAGTAAGTAAAACTAATTTATTTGACATTACGTACTTCATTGTCTGGGTAATAGAATGGAAAAAAAGGGTTGTTCTCCTGCATGATCTGATTACAGCAGTGGCTCTTCTGGTGAAATATATACAGTACATATGTACAAAAACCTTCATCTGGTGAATACATAGGCTATAAAAAGCTTAATTTGGTGAATACTCAAATATAGAGCATTGTAATGGAGCCAAGTCTCCGTCATTTCAAAATAAAAGCCCCTTCTGTGTTTTGTGCTTGTTTATAGTTAAAAGTCCCACATTATAAACAACATTCTCATTTTATTCCTGGATATAATTGGAATTGGTTGAACAAAAAACGGCATCTCGGTTTTCATTCATTTTGGCCAACTTATAGCATTTATGTAAGATTTCTTTTTTTTTTTTTTTCTTTTTTTTTTTTTAATCGGTTAACTGACCTTTCCACCACATTAGTTATCAGTATCGGCAAAATCCACTACCTATAAACCGAACTATGCTAACTAGTCAAACCTTGATGCCTTCACTGCATTTGAACCAAATAACAGGATGTTATAAGGTAATTTTATGTCTTATTTTTGTTTCAGTCACTTCCAGTGCATGTTAATCGCACAGAACAAGTGTGCGGTGTATACTGCAGTATTCACTCTACTGTACAGCCTAATCATGCCTCTAGCCAATGAAATGCTGTTGAATGAATGGCTGGCTCTCAGCTGGAGCCCGACGATGCCTTTTAATCAACTGTGTCTCCCCTGGGCTCTTAGACTAGAGAGAGAAGATGAACAGACAAATAATAAACACATTCATTCTGTGATTAATATGACTCTCTTTCAGCCTTATACAGCAAATGACATCTATACTCAATCAGAGACAGACTCTATTAAAACTTATTGATTTCAAACATCAGGTGAGTCATAGTAAAGAACTTTTAAAGGGATGGTTCACCCAAAACTGAAAAGTTTCTACTGTGGAACACAAAGGAGATGTTAGGCAGTATGTGAGTCTGAGTCACCATTCACTTGCATTGCATATTTTTTCCCCATACAATAATATTTCATTTTGTGTTCCATGGAAGAAAAAGTTAAATGGGTTTGTAACAACATGAGGGTGAGTAAATGATGACCAAATTTTCAGTTGTGGTTGAACTACCCCTTTAGCTCAACCAGTTAAGTGCACAATATTACATAAGTGCAGGGGCGTAGGAATGATCTGAAAACTGGGGTGTGGGGACACATTTTAATCAGCCTCTCTTCACAATGTGACAGTTTTAAATAAATTTTTTTTTTTTTTTTATGTGTTGAAGAATATGTGTTAATTTGAAATAAAGCATATCAACTGAACTTTTAAGAAACATCTGCATTTTTTTATGATATAACATATAATTTGAACTATAATGTAGAAACCATATGAGTGAAAATGTTCATATTAAACAAAAAATTATGTTATAATTTAATGACTGTCAAACATTTTAAACTTAGTAGGTCCAGTCAGCCAGAACCAAAGAATCAAAGCACAGTAAATAAATAAATAAATCCTCATTGTCTGTGTCAAATATGACTTGCCTTAACAATTTCAGAAGCTTACGAGTGAATATCTGTAAAGCCGCGGGTCCAGACACCGCGGGTCCACGTCATCAGAGCGGGCGCGATCCAACTGGCTGGTGTTTTTATGGACATTTTCAACCTTTCCCTCTCCTTGTCTGTGGTCCCCACATGCTTTAAAATGTCCACCATTGTGCCTGTACCAAAGCAATCCAAAATCACTTGCTTAAATGACTGGCGTCCTGTTGCTCTGACCCCCATCATCAGCAAATGCTTTGAGAGACTAATCAGAGATTACATCTGCTCTGTGCTGCCTGCCTCACTGGACCCACTGCAGTTTGCTTACCGCAACAACCACTCCACTGATGATGCCATTGCATCTACAATACACACTTCTCTCTCCCACCTGGAAAAAAGACACTTATGTGAGAATGCTGTTTGTAGACTACAGCTCAGCATTCAACACTATAGTGCCCTCCAAGCTTTATGTGAAACTCCGGGCTCTGGGCTTAAACAGCTCGCTGTGCAGCTGGATCCTGGACTTCCTGTCAGGCAGACGCCAGGCGGTTAGAATGGGCAGCAACATCTCATCACTGACCCTCAACACTGGAGCCCCACAGGGCTGTGTTCTCTGCCCACTTCAGTATTCCCTGTACACACATGACTGTGTGGCAACACATAGCTCCAATGCCATAAAGTTATCTGATGATATGACAGTGGTAGGTCTGATCACTGACAATGACAAAACAGCCTACAGAGAGGAGGTTCACACTCTGACACGCTGGTGTCAGGAGCACAACCTCTCCCTCAACGTCAGCAAGACCAAGGAGCTTGTGGTGGACTTCAGGAGAAAAGACAGAGAACACAGTCCCATCACCATCAATGGAGCACCGGTGGAGAGAGTCAGCAGCTTCAAGTTCCTCGGTGTCCACATCAATGAGGAACTCACATGGTCCGTCCACACTGAGGCTGTTGTGAAGAAGGCTCACCAGCGCCTCTTCTTCCTGAGACAGCTGAGGAAGTTTGGAATGAACCACCACATCTTCACACGGTTCTACACCAGCACTGTAGAGAGCATCCAGACTGACTGCATCATTGACTGGTATGGCAATAGCACCACCCTCAACCGCAAAGCCCTGCAAAGAGTGGTGCGAACAGCCAGACACATCATCGGAAGTGAGCGTCCCTCCTTCCAGGAGATCTACACCAGGAGGTGTGTGAAAAAAGCTTGGAGAATCATCAGAGACTCCAGCCACCCGAGACATGGGCTGCTCTCACTGCTACCATCAGGCAGGCGGTATCGCAGCATCAGGACCCGCACCAGCCAACTTCATGACAGCTTCTTCCCCCAAGCAATCAGACTTCTGAACTCTTGATTGCTCACGATACATATATCAGCACTGCACTTTATTAGCCTTGGACTGGACTCACATTTTATACTTCTCTTAATAACACACTATCAACCGACAGCTGAATGTCAACACAACACTTCATATTTATTTCCACTGATTACATGGGTGAATAATAATACAGTCTTATTATTTTGTGTATACTATATATTGTATATTATTAGGTGTATATTGTATATTGCGTTGTGTAAACTGTGTTTTGTGTAAATCAGATGTTTACTGTAATTGTCATACTGCTATGCTGCTTGGAACTGCACCCAAGACTTTCACCCACTGTTGCACTTGTGTATATGGTTGAGTAACAATAAAGGGATTTGATTTGATTTGAGCTTGTGTCACCTCTTTGTTGACTTGGTCACTGATCATTTTTTTTTTTGTCACAAACATCACCATTTCAGTTCATTTAAATTCAATATAGCCAAACAAAAAACATGGAAAATTCAAAGAACAATGTAATTGTTTAGATGTATACTATGACATTAGACTATTGTTGTCACATACTCGACTCTATAAATGAAATCCTGAATGTCTGTCTCCTTCAGTTTTTTTGGCTGGGGGTTTTACATGAGACATCATTGGTCATTCAGCATTTCAGTGAAAAAGACAAAAAATAAAGAGGTCAAAGATTTAAAACTCACTAAAAGTTACCAAAAATATTAAATGTTTTCATCTGTTTAACCACATTAACTTATAATAGTCAAAGATGACTTCTCTGTTTGCTCACGTCTTGTCTCATGTAGATTACCTAACAGGCTGTTGGGCACATTAATATAAATCACGTTGTCTGCATCAAAATGTGGTCTGTGACATGCGATTTCTAACCAATTAGCGCGTTTGAGTTCGTTCCGCCCACTGCCGAAGCAACCAGCTGGCAGAGGCTTCTGCTGGGTCTTAAATGCTTCCTTTTATGCGAACAGCTGCCCTTTACCCCTTACACAACAATTAAGCAACATAATCTCATTAAAATGTAATTATTATTTAATAATTGGGGGGGGGGGGGGGGGGCATTTATAATGGTTCCTACATCCCTCCATAAGTGGCTAAAGACTAAACATAAAGCTAAAAACACTAGTGAACTGCTAATATTAGACCTCAGGAGTTGAATTCTACAGCATTTGCAACCTATTTTACCTCCGTATTATGATGATTTTGAAACGAAACAGTCTGTTCAAAAAATGTAGGGCGGGAATTTTATCTATCAAGAACTGATTAGATGGTGATAAGTGGTCTCTAAATGACCGTTTGAAATATATTGCTTTTTGTTTTTGGGACCAAATCTAACATATCTAATATCTCTCACAACAACAATAACATGGGATTTGTGCCTCTAATGCTTGCTTTAAAACAAAAAAGCATGGGACGCCAAAGTGTACATGTGAAAGACCTCTGTTCGGTCAGGAAAGGAGGAAGCTGGAGCCAGATGAACACTCAAATTTTAACCCAAACACCACAGTAGACTGAAAACATAGTGACATGAACATACACAGCTTCAAGGTGTCCCTTTCTCGACTGCAGCTCTGCTCCTGGCTTTATCCCCCGCCTACTCACGTCATCATCACTCACAGCTGGGCGAGATCATTCACCCCAGGTGCACACCTTGGCCTCACTCCTCTCCTTCCTCGCTCCAACTCGCCTGC
Organism: Myxocyprinus asiaticus; assembly: GCF_019703515.2. Lineage (NCBI taxonomy): Eukaryota > Metazoa > Chordata > Actinopteri > Cypriniformes > Catostomidae > Myxocyprinus > Myxocyprinus asiaticus. Next base: position 4,577,011 of record NC_059365.1, on the reverse strand, counting down.
CACACTCCCCCATCACCCAATTCAGGCCGGGGACCTATCCGGTCTGTACTTACTCCCCTCTCACTCTGGAGAGGAGCCGCGGTCCTTCCAGTTCACCCAGCGCTGGATGGTTTTCACCACCTCCGGTACTCCGGCACCACTCTAGGGGAAGGAGAGGACAGGGAAGCGAGAGAAGGAGAGAGAACGAGAGTGAGGGAGAAAGAGAGAGAGAGAGAAAAGAGACAGACAACATTCTTCGGCTCCAGCGGACATGGCGCCCACCCGGTCCTCAGCCGCTCCTTTGACCACTGGCGGACGGCAGGGGCAAGTTCTCCTGGAAGCTGGAGCCGAATGAACACTCAACAAACTTTAATCCAAACACCACATTAGACTGAAAACATAGAAACATAAACACACACAGCTTCAAGGTGTCTCTCTCTCTGCGTCTCTCTCTCTCTCGATTGCAGCTCTGCTCCCAGCTTATCCCCCACCTACTTATGCCATCATCACACACAGGTGGGCGAGATCAGTCATCGCAGGTGCACACCTTGACCTCGCTCCTCTCCGTCCTCGCTCCTCCCTGCCTGGCCTGCCACAGTACCATATTCATAGAAAGTGCTTAATAGCAAGCATTGTAAGTGCTGATTACTAGCTAATATCTGCCTGCTGTGAAATGCTCCACTGAGTGATGTTCATTGTCTAATGGCAGATTAAATGAGCACATTACACAATTAATTTAAAAAAAGACATTTTAAAATGTATTTTCTTACATTCGAGGTCCAGGCTTGTCTACCTGAAACAAGAATGTGACTTTTCTGATGTATATTAATAAAGCTGTGTGTAATCTCCATTATAATGCACATTCGTTTTTCTAGAAGTTCTTTATTCCAGGATGGCTCTGTTCTGTCTAGACTACAGTCAAATGAATACACCTTAGCAACAACTAAGCTGGTAAAAGTGTTATGCTTTGTGCTTGCAAGCATGTGTTTGCACATTAATTATTTCAGTTTACTAAAATATTTAGAGATCAGATCAGGTCCTGTTCAAAAATGACAAAAATGTCAAAGTAAATGTCTTTTTTTTTTAAACTTGACTGTACCTGTCCTGAAGTCCTGAGCTGTATTACTGTCTACATGGGCAGCCACCTTTCAAAGCAGCTTTCTAACTCAAATGAAACCTTGTGAGTGACTGATTTGAAATGGCCTACATAGGCGGTAACAAGAAATGCGAGCACACGAGACATGACCCACAATTAATTTCAATAGATGAAAATACTCTGACGTCACACCGCAGGATACCACACTTCCGTGATGGTGGAAATAGGCAGCACTGCAGTTTTAATAAATTTTTACTCTTAATAGAATGTAATAATGTCTGTTAATGTTAATAAAAAGTTATTATAAAGTAATATGGTTTACAGTGAAATAAACTCCAGCTATTGGGCTCACCACTACTCAAAACACAAATGAACACTATGGCTCAAAAGGAACATGCAACACTATAAAACAAAGAGGACTTAACTTTGGAACAGTTAAGATGCGTAGAGAATTGAGGGTTGAAAACCTTTTGCCACCACGGAAAGGTGTAGTCACAATCAAGACTTGACAAAGGACTGAATGAACTAAGGAACTTAAATACACAGACTACTGGGACTGAGGAACAGGTGTGGTCTTTTTGGGCAGTTTCAGCGCAATTTGAGCAAAGCGCCCATAGACAGCAGCTCTTTTCTGGGCTACCAAAAGAAACCGGAAGTGGCGGGGTGGAGCGTCTGTTTGTAAACCGTAGCTTCATCCATAGAATTTATAGTTAGCATGTAACCAGTGTTATTATTGTTAACAGAAACTACCGAAAAACTAAATTTGTTTTAGGCAACGTCCACATTAATATGTTTCGTTTGAAAACACATCTTTTTCTCTACGTTTTGGCCTTCCGTCCACACTGAGATGGCTTTTCGAAAACGCTCTCACAAGTGGATACATTTGAAAACGCCGTCTTCACGTTGTAGTGTGGACGGGGAAGATGGAGATATCTGAAAATGATGATGTATTTGTTGTCATATGATGCAGTCATGTGATCCATTCAACCCAAAATAATCAAAATGGCAGCCCACTCTGTAGCAGCGTTATTGTGCCTGTTATTCACTTTGAGAGCTTTGATAAAGATAAATGTTACAATGTACAACCTTCACATTGCATTTACTCGGAATTGCTGTCCGGCAACGAAACACGAGGACAGTTGCATTTCAACCCGTACATGGAAAAGGGATTTTTTTTGCATGCACATTAAGGGGATTTAAGTGTTTTCATACGTTTTAGTGTAGACAAGCAACTTTTGGAAAATGTTTGAAAACAGCATTGTGGACGGAGAGCGTTTCGAAAACGTAAAGGCAGTTTTCAAATGTATCCGGATTAATGTGGCTATAGCCTTAGAAAGTAACTTAAAAGTAAAGTAATTATTAATGTTATTACTTTTCAATAAAGTAATCAGTAAAGCAATCTGATTATAATTTTAGAGAAGTAGTTAGTAATTTGTAGTGGATTACTTTTTTATTTTTATTTTTACTAACTTACCCAACACCTGGTCCTAAATGTAGGCTTTATTTTCTTTCTGCAAAATAAATTGGTCATATTCAACCTCAAAACCATACCAAAAATATGACAAGAAATTTTCTTGACAGGTTTGGTAAGTATCACCCAGTAACGTGTGAAATCGGGCTTGAGTAGCTAGAATCATTCACAATCACATACTTGCATAGAGTATACTTCAGGCCTTAAAATGCTGTCTAGGCAGCTTTATAGGATTTAGAGCTAATGTGTTCAGACAGAAGGTCTGAATGTCCTGAGGCCTGCAGCAGTGTCCCTGCTCTCACCTCAGTGTTCATTTTTAACTGACCTGAGTCAGAGATTATTTAGCAGAGATGGGCCACTTCTATTAAAATGAATGGGGGAAATTGGAACGCTTAACCAAGGAGCTCTGAGTGCCCAACAGTCAACTGATGTAGAAAGGAAGTCCCGCCTTACAGTTAAAAGAGCCAATCACCTTTTAGATACAGACATCACCTGTCAATCAACTTTAGAACGCACATGTGAATTAGCTATACAAGCCGGGACAATTGTGTTTTTTAGTGTAATATGAGGTAAACAAATCACAATTTATGATCCCAGTATTGTCAGATTTTATTGTTGATTTGAAATATGTTCTTTGTAATCTTGACCAACCATTTTTGAGAATTTGGTCTTTCCCCATTCAAGTAGATAGGAGCTGCACTGGCATGACTGGAAATAGCCTCACGATGCGTTCCAAAGATGGCCGACAGTGGACTGACTTGCTAGAAAGACTTTGCATGAGTTCAGTTGTAGAAAAACATCAAAATCCTCTCTGCACTTAGAAGACCTTGAGGTTAAACAATGAAGTCTAGAATACTGAATGAATATTGCTGTATCTTTCAATGTGTACTCAGGTATGACACTGAATAAGATCTCAGAATTCAACTTGAATCTTTTTCATTAAAAGCAGGGTTTTACTTAAGTGTACTTTAGTAAGCATCAAATGTTTGTCCCTAGGAAATGTTTGTTTTGCATTAGCGGCACTCAAGGCTGTGTTTTAATGGTACGGTAATGACAGAGTCAAAGCACCAATCACTGGCTGACACTTGTACGATGCAAGTCCATAGAGTGAACACCCACGCTTGCATATCTCTCTATCTCTCAAGCCCACACCACAGTCTCTCCTCTGTTCAATGCCAGGGGCTGCCATCATACGTTTCTTGCAGAAATAATGAGGCCTCCTTTTGACTCCTTTTATCTTATATTATAATTATCCCTTTTGAATGCCATTTGTGTCAACTGCCCTTTCAGCTAGCCAGAAACTTATGACATCTGTTTGTCCTCCCTTTGACCCAACCAAAGCTCAGAAATACACCTACTTAGATGTCTAGCACATCTGAAGAACTCTGGAAATAGTCAACACATTTACTGACATATTTAAAGGGATAGCTCACCCAAAAATTTAAATTCAGTCATTGTTTACTCACCCCTGTGTTGTTATAACCCTAAATGACTTTCTTTCTTTTTCTTAACACAAAGGGAGAAATTGTGAAAAAAATTTGTGCTCAGTGATGTCATACAATGGCAGTTTATGGTGACCACCTCTTCAAGCTTTAAAAGAACGCAAAAGTATTATTCAGAAGTCTAATAAATTATGATTGTTAAGAAAGTTTACGATAAGGATTGGAGAGAAACAAACTGAAATCGCATGTATTATTTAGAGAAAATGTTCACTGACCGTTGATCTCCTGTGCGCGTACATGATAGGGCACGAGAGCAACAGTTCACACAGCGCCCTCGCAACATTGGGGCATTCAAGCGAAAATTCATTTTATTTAAAAACAGGTCCTCCACAGCGATAGTGAAAACAGAACAACACAGCTGCACACAAAACAGAGAACAGAACTTACTAAACATGTCTGAAGAGTTTGTAGTTGAAGAATTGATGCATTTCTATGCCCAACCTTATTAAAAAGACAGCATAAAGGTTACAATATTTAGTTAGATTTATCTGGAAACAAGAATTAATATCTTATGCCATTCTGCTTCTCAAATAATTTTTCTTGTTTTAAGGATGTTAAAATATTTTTCTCACTCAGTGAGAAAATATTTTTTTGTAGTGCAGGCAGTATTAAGAAATAAAGGAATGATCGGTTTGTTCGGTTTGGTCAAAAATGTGAAACTAATAATTAGTGGATTTTACTATGGCAGGCATCACTAAGCACATTTACATGCACATTCTTAAATGATTATGCTTAATAAGCCGGCACTGTGTGTTGTCATGTAAACCCCGTTTATCAATGGTAGGCCATAAATGGCTTAAAAATAAACCGATCGGCAGGGGTAGAATTTTGCCAATACCCCAGTTTCGCTTAGCATGTAAACACCTTTACCGGTTTTCTTACTGGCTTATCCAGTGTGTTGTGCGCATGCCTCTTCACTGTTTGACGCCAAAAGCAGAGAATAACGAGATTATATCAAATCCCATGTAAATGCAATTTTCTTGCTTTTTCTGATTTTGTTTTTAAATAAGATGATTTTTAGGAGTTATCAGGATATTGGAGTGCATGTAAACTGGCTCAATAAGCATGTGTACATGTACACCCACACACTGAGCCCATTTACATGCACACCAATATCCTGATTACTCCTGTGTTTAGTTCATAAACACTTACTTTACTATATACATTTTAATGTTTGCATTACATAACCAACTGTTTTTACAAGCTTGTTCAAGTGCGATGAAATTGCGTGGTAGCTCAACTGATAGAGCATTGCACCTGCGATGTAAAGGACCGGGATACAAGTCCTGAAGAGCACGCGAGTCGACACGTGAGCTAAAGTGTCACAGAAGCACCAAAAATGACACTTTTGCTTGAGCGATTGTGTTTTTTTATCTCACATTTGCTTTTTATATCACTATCGGTTTGGTTTAAGGTTTATGGTAGGGAGGTCGGTTTTAATGATTTAAACTCAGAGCATTAACCTTCAAAACACCATCTGTTTGAGAGACCATTTAACTCGCTTTTAGCGCCATACAGTGGACATTTTACATGCCGCATGACGTATAAGGAACCATCTAATATTATTTTGCCTGAAAAATTCTGTTAATCTTTTTATTTTTACTGTAAAGGAAAGCATTCATCATAAATACACAAGTGCACTTCATTTGCCAAATCGTCTACCACATTTTGCAACAGAGAAACATTGATCTTGCTGAGCACATATTTGATCTATGAAAATCTCAGCATTTTTATGAAGATGGGCTATTTGCTGCTTTTTGAATTGCATGCAAGATGTTCTGCAGTATGAAATATAATACATAAACAAGATGTAGAGAACACAATGACGTTAGCAGTGAGGTATCCCGCAGAGAGAAGCAAATGATTGCATCAATTCACACTGAGAATGCAATACTAATATGTGTTCTGTGGAGGTATGGGGAAGTGGCACTTCAATGTAATCATCGCCAACTGCCTGCCAGTCTGCCATTGTACAACTCTGTAAAATACTGGATATGAAATAAATCTATAAAGGTGAATTATAACACACACTTGCAGGCTTGATCTCACGTAGTTTGTAGCCGAGTCGTAGGGCCGTCCTGCTGTGTAAACGCTTCCATGGTGATCAATTAGGAAATGTGATGCCTGTTGTGTTGTTGTCATGTCATTCATCACCCAGCTTGCAAGACAGCGATGACAGACAAACACTATCAAGATGAATGAGCATATCTTCATTTAGCATTTATCGGAGATGTTTGCCTCAGCTTGTGTGCCCTCTCACATTTGCTCTGAAGGAGATGCAAGTATGTTTACCCTACAATGTGATTGAACCATAAATCACACATTTCATACACTTTTTAAATTATGTAGGTGCAAAGTTCAAAGAGTGTGTTTTCATATCACTATAACACGCTGTGCAACACCAAAAGTGATTCTGGATACACGCTTACAGATATGTGAAAGCTGTTATATTGGCCAGTCCGATATATAATTGTCCGGACTGATCTCACTGTGAATTCGGCAACAGTGGGTGGAAAGTTTTGCTGCTGAAATCGGTCTGTGCTTTCCGAAATTCAAATTACTGCCCCCAGTGGCCAAAGCTGGAAGTGATGTTGAAAGTATGGGCACGTATGAGCTCCAATTTCCGGGTAAAATGTCAAGAGTGGGCCAAAATTCAGTTGTATTTTTAGTTGAAAAGTATGTAATGCAGTCAGCAGGAATGCATATTTTATAAATTCCACCCTCTAAATCAAACCCCCACCCTAAACCTAACATTCAGTGGAGTAAAATAATATTTTAGAGCAAAAAGGTGTACACATCGCACATTTTCCAAATACTTTTTGTCTTTATTTTGCACAGTATGCCTATTGCTGTATCATTTTAAACCTAACAAACTTGCACAAGCACAGTTTTAGTGCTATCTTTCTTTAAAAAAAATGAAGCTTGCTTTGATATTTTGTTGCCTAATGCAATGACAGTGTGGCTTGAATGTCAAAATAATTTTTAGAGTCATGTGTTTATGGTTGGCAAGACACTAATATAGAATTTAATTGAAGTTCAGTGTGGCTTTTTCAATCAGATGGTAAAGCTGGAGCTATCCATGTTACTAATTTGCATTTTACTTGCTAAGAACTGAAATTTTGTGTCATTTGTCTTGTGTGTCTGCTGGATCTTGTCTGTCATTGTCCCTGTGCTCAGTTTGTATGTTATACTGAATCACTTGCACACAGCAGTTGCTGAATAAAATCTGCACATCTCAATCACAGATGGAAATGGATCAGGATGGTGCTGGAGAGAGTCTAAGGGGCAATGAATGTAAAATAAAGTTTGAAAATGTTACAATAAACAACCCAATTTTGTCACATTTAGTAACAAATCCTGAGCATTTTTTCCAGATTCTGAATAAGCATTTATATAAGAGTGAATACATATAAAATGAATATATAAATGGATTACGTAATGTAACATAAAAATCTTCAATCTAAATAGTGATGCTAAACGTACCGGTACTTCAGTACCAAGTCGATACTATAATTAAAAAGATGTGACCGATACCAGTGTTTCCGCAATACCGGTAGTACCGAGCACCGACTCAATTCGGTCCCCAAGCGCTGTCTGACTGATAGACAGCACGTGTTATGTGCCTCCTTTACACTGAAATGGACAATTAATCAAATTTAAATTGTGATATGTCCTAGTTTGATTATTAAACGGCAAATGGATGTGATGTAATTAAATAATTATACAGTCTTCATGTACTATGCGCTGCAAAGTGAATGTGTGAAGTCGCTCATTTGCTCAAAACACCACATTTGAGCTTATCATCGTAGATGACATAGCACTTATTCACTGTGATGCGTGCAGCGCCTGCAGACTATATACAACCCCAATTCCAAAAAAGTTGGGACGCTGTGTAAATAAAAACAGAATGCAATGATTTGCAAATCTCATAAACCCATTTGTTATTCACAATAGAACATAGAAAACATATCAAATGTTTAAACTGAGGAAATGTACCATTTTAAGAAATAAATAAGGTAATTTTGAATTTGATGGATGCAACACGTCTCAAAAAAGTTGGGACGGGAGCAACAAAAGGCTGGAAAAGTAAGTGTTACTAAATAGAAACAGCTGGAGGAACATTTTGCAACTAAATAGGTTAACTGGCAACAGGTCAGTAACATGATTGGATATAAAAAGAGTATCTTAGAGAGGCAGAGTCATTCAGAAGTAAAGATGGGCAGAGGTTCACCAATCTGCGAAAAACTGCATCTTCAAATTGTGGAACAATTTCAGAATAATGTTCCTCAACGTAAAATTGCAAAGACTTTGAATATCTCATCATCTACAGTACATAATATCATCAAAAGAATCCGAGAATCTGGAGAAATCTCTGTGCGCAAGGGACAAGGGCGAAAATCAATATTGGATGCCCATGATCTTCGGGCCCTCAGGCGGCACTGCATTAAAAACAGGCATGATTCTGTAATAGAAATCACTGCATGGGCTCAGAAACACCTCCAGAACTCATTGTTTGTGAACACAGTTCGTCGGGCCATCCACAAATGCAGGTTAAAGCTCTATCATGCAAAGAAGAAGCCATATGTGAACATGATCCAGAAACGCTGCCGTCTTCTCTGGGCCAAAGCTCATTTAAAATGGACTGAGGCAAAGTGGAAAACTGTTCTGGAAGTTTGGAAACCATGGACGCCGCGTCCTCTGGACTAAAGAGGAGAGGGACCATCCGGCTTGTTATCAGCGCTCAGGTCAAAAGCCTGCATCTCTAATGGTATGGGGGTGCATTAGTGCCTATGCAACATATGCTTACACCCAGATGACGTCTTTTTCAGGGAAGGCCTTGCATATTTCAGCAAGACAATGCTAAACCGCATACTGCATCTATTACAACAGCATGGCTTCGTAGTAGAAGAGTCCAGGTGCTGAACCGGCCTGCCTGCAGTCCAGACCTTTCACCAATTGAAAACATTTGGTGCATCATGAAACGAAAAATACGACAAAGAAAACCCAGGACTGTTGAGCAGCTAGAATACAGTATCAGACACGAATGGGACAACATTCCTCTCCCAAAACTCCAGCAACTGGTCTCCTCAGTTCCCAGACGTATACAGACTGTTGTTAAAAGAAGAGGGGATGCTACACAGTGGTAAACATGGCCCTGTCCCAACTTTGTTGAGACGTGTTGCTGCCATCAAATTCAAAATTACCTTATTTTTTCCTTAAAATGGTACATTTCCTCAGTTTAAACATTTGATATGTTTTCTATGTTCTATTGTGAATAAAATATGGGTTTATGCGATTTGCAAATCATTGCATTCTGTTTATATCTACATTTTACACAGCGTCCAAACTTTTTTGGAATTGGGGTTGTATTTATATAATTAAATCGCAGCATTTTGCACTTTAATAATCACACTAGGTCATATAACCAACGTCTTATCCGGAAGTGTGAAACTACCATCAAAAACACTGAACTGGAAAAGCCTTCACGTCAACATAAAAGTTTGCTTCAAAATAAAAGCTTGACTGGTGAAATTTAAGGAACTGTGACAGAAATATATTACTAGTGCTTAATTAAATGTGTTTTATTATTATGTTGAACCTAACAAGCAAGTGGGCTGTTGTACTGAATAAAAGTTTTCATCAATATTTTCATTTTTAATGTGATGGTCTGTAGTGCAGCACTTTATTTCACAAAAATAAGACCAATGTTTTTTAGATCATGTTGTGAGAATCTTAATCGCTTCATTAGATTCATTTGAAGTTTGGATTCATTTCTTTTGATGATGAAATTGAATTAATCCAGAAGCTATTTAGCAGCGAAGTGCCACTTCTATTAAAATGAATGGGGGAAATTGGAACGGTCAACGGGTGTAGAAAGGAAGTCCCGCCTAACAGGTAAAAGAGCCAATCACCTTTAAGATACAGACATCGCCTTTCAGTCAACTTGAGAACGTGCATGCGCATTAGCTATACAAGAAAATTGTGGGGGGGTTTTTTGCGTAATCTGTGGTAAAGAATAGATAGGAGCTGCACTTTCATGACTGGAAATAGCTTCCCGAGAGCATTCCAAAAATGGCCGCCAGTGGACTGACTTGCTAGAAAGAATTTAAACCATGCAATTCAGAATAATAATAATAATAATAAAAAAACAGAATTTAGAAAATTTCATAAAATCCTACATAAAAAACGTCTTAACTGAGAAACACTTGAAGGAAACCTGCTATTGTTTTAATTTATTATTTACATTGATATTTCACATATAAACAGGCTAAAAGTGGTTCAGTAGCACAGTACCAATTTTTTTCTAGGGTACTGAAATTGGTATTGAGAATCGTGACATTTTTCTGTTATCGGTACTGACTACTGAAAAACACTAAATTAAAATTTTACATTATCTGAATTTAGATTAAGATTTATATTTATATTTGAGATTTGCAATTTATATTTACAGTTTGCATCTCTATTTATATATTGTATATTAAAGAGATTGTAATACAAATGTTATTGATATAATATTAATATAAATAAAAAATGTAATAAATATAATATAAAAAGATATATAAAATAAGAATGAAAAAATAAATAAGAATATAAATATTTCTAAATAATTTAACTATAAATTACACCATGGATGTACAAAATAGACATGTAAAATGTGCATTTGTTTTTCAAAACAATACAGTATAATATAATTGGACAGTTTTTTTTTTCTTTTTTTTTCTTGTTTTTTTTTTACATACTTTAATTTACATTTGGCACCCCAAAGAAGCTCATCAAACTTCTTTAATGATAGACAGAGAACAAAGAATAAAAAAAAATATAATGTCACACTTAATGGTGCCAGGAAGTCAGCAAGCAGTTAATAGGTGTCATCAGCCTTTCACTGTTAGAGCTGTTTATAGTAAATTAAGACAAATGTTTCATTAACATTTTCAAATGAGTGGCATGAAGAAATGTCAAAGAAGATATTACTACATCCTCCTGCAAAAACATGCCACTGATTCACATCACAAAACTTGTTATGCATGCATTAGGCTAACACTGGAAAGTCCTGTGCAGTCCTGTTGTGTAGCCTTTAGACTTTAGAGACTAATTCAAGCATCTGTGCAGCCTATTTAAAAAAAAAAAACAGTAACTCAAATTGTGACAGCTCGTTTTGGACTTCCTACTTCTACCGCTCCTATGCAAATTCAATGAGGTTTACATACAACACTCCTGCATGCCCACAGTCTCTGTACTGTCCCATCAAATATCAGACCATTGTGTTGCACTGCAGTCTATTTTTACAAGTGAATTCAGATTGATTTACTCGTTCAATTACAGTCCTTCAGAACAGAGTTTAAATGTATAACTGTGAAGCTCTGTGCATTCTTAATGTTGATGTCAGAGAGCAGACTGAAATGAGTTGGTCTTCTCAGGGCCCTGCTGCTAAAATTAGACCCTATCTCAATCACAGCAACAGATCTGGAGTCTCTCCAAAAGTATTAGCACATTATTTTGTGTTCTGGGCGTTTCTGGGCTTTTTCTGATATGTTGGCTGTAGTCTCTAATGACACAATTAATAATTTAATAAGAGCCAAAAAATATGGCACTAAAACAATGAGGGTTTTTGAATGAATAAAAAATCTAATTAGGGTGACAGCATTAAACTTTAACAGATACATTAAATACAACTGAAAGACTGGAATACAAACTCATTTACACCGATCAGCCACAACATTAAATCCACCTGCCTAATACTGTGTAGGTCCCCCTCGTGCAGCCAAAACAGCTCCAACCCACATGTCAGAATAACATTCTGATATGGTGATATTCTTCTCACCACAATTGTACAGAGCGGTTATCTGAGTTACTGTAAACTTTGTCAGTTTGAACCAGTCTGGCCATTCTCCGTTGACCTCTCTCATCAACAAGGCGTTTCCGTCCACAGATCTGCCACTCACTGGATGTTTTTGGCACCATTTGGAGTAAATTCTAGAGACTGTTGTGCGTGAAAATCCCAGGAGATCAGCAGTTACAGAAATAGTCAAACCAGTCTGACACCAGCAATCATCCATACAATTATCTAATCATCCAATCATGTGGCAGCAGTGCAGTGCATAAAATCACGCAGATACAGGTCAGGAGCTTCAGTTAATGTTCACATCAACCATCAGAATGGGGAAAAAATGTAATCTTAATGATTTGGAGTGTGGCATGATTGTTGGTGCCAAATGGGCTGGTTTAAGTCACCCTCATGCCATCCCAGATGTGAATGGCTTTCTTCTGCAGAACACAAACAAAGATTTTTAGAAGAATATTTCAGCTCTGTTGGTCCATACAATGTAAATAGTGACCAGACCTTTAAAGCTCCAAAACGCACATAAAGGCCACATAAAAGTAATCCATACAACTCCAGTGGTTCAATTTAAATCTTCAGAAGCGATATGATTAGGGACGGGTATTTTGGTCATTTTGTCTTCTCGAGTACTCTGACTAATTACTCGTCGAGGGGAAACATGTCTGACAAACGTCTTTGGCTGCTGCATTGTGTCTTGTTGCTCCAGTGTATCGTCTATTCATTATTATAGGCTGTTATAAAATTATCTGTTACAAAATGTACAAAATATTGCATAATCAAAATATAGTGCATCATATTTTGTCATTATGTGAAGATTCGCTGCCCAACTCAATGAAAGAATGCGCACAACGCGCGTCTGTCTGTTCTTCCTTCAGGCTACCGTTGTAATCTTAGTAAGCACACAAGTTTTTTAGTGACTGTCTGAACTGTCTATTTTCAAATCATGGTTGGCTTAACAGGAGACGCCATAACCATCGTGTTTTGAATATGCGTGTTAAGCTGAAGTTCAGTTTTGAAGACGCTGCATTCTGTTCCATTTAGCTGCACTCTGTCTAGCTGTTTGAAACACTCACTGCTGTATATTCGCTGCTTCAGCGCGATGCATCCACTGCCACATGCCTGGTGTGTGTGTGTGTGTGTGTGTGTGTCTCCCCAAGTGTTCGCTCCTGTGGGGAAAGTCACGATGCTCCGTATTGTTGTTGCTGTGATGATTCATGAAGCGTTCCATTAAACTCAAAGAGTCAGAATTTCCACCTTTCAACTGGGGAAAGTGCAACAGAATGACTTTATGTCGGACTTTATGTCGAGTGGAAACTCGTGCGGAAATCTTCAACTCCCATTTCGTAGAGATGCATGTGTGTGTTATATCACACAAACATGTCGGTGCCCAGGGCAGGGAGGTTTACAGTCAGTGACAAACATTCACTTTTATTAAATAATATCCATTAAAGTTCTGACATTAAATGATAATAAAACGAGTTTAGCAAACGTTTTGCAGAGACAGGTGTTCAAAAAACGGTTAATTACACTTTTTTTATTATCGTAACGATAGCATTGCAGCGTCGTATATCAGTTTGGTTGCTATGAGATGTCTCTGACAATCAGTGTACACCTCAAAACCACAACATAATCAATCTCAAAATTAAAATTAAGCTCCCTCGTTTAGTTGTCACAAGGACCTACTAAGTAGTGGGAATTGGGCATTCCAAATTGGGAGAAAAGGGGATAAAAAAAAAATAAAGGAATTCCCCACTGGATTTTATCCCCATCTTTTGAAAACATTTCATGTTGAAGGTGACGTTGTGGACTGGCAGTTATGGAGGTTTAAGCATTGGATTTTGCTGCCTTAGGTAAGACAAAGGTTATTATTTATTATTCATGTTGGCTGTCATGCTGATGGAGAGACAAATCACGCACATGCCTGCTCCTGAGTCACTGAAATAATTATAAACCTGACAAAAATAGGTATGTGGTCGTGTCTAAATGAGCCTCTCTAAATTCAAATTATTTGTTTGTTTTGTTGTTTTTGTGGGATGTTGTAAAATAGCATGACCTGTAACGTAAAGATCTTTTGTATATGCATGGCTCTAGGGGTCAGGAAATATATATTACAGTGGTTCACTCTCTGCATACAGTAAGCTACTTGAATGCAAACTATGTCGGGGGAATAGGCTATTTGCAAATAACACCACTTTTAATTAAAAACCCTGCAAGCTTAGCATTGTGCTTTTGCCCTGGAAGAGTGAGAGACTCTGAAAAGTAATGTAACAAAAGTAACTTAAAACTGATGTGTATAAAAGTGCAATGTGCTGAACAAAATTAGCATCTGTCAGCTCTGTTTTTTAATTGTTTTCCTAGATAAACATGATAGACGGACGTTTTTGACCGTTGTGCCGTGTATCGCTGTTTTTTCAGCGTCTTGTGCAGGAGCACACTGTTTTTGAGACGCCGTGTCAAGTTAAAGAGAACTTCGACTGTTAAAAGTGCACCTCGAGACACCTCCTTCCTGCTCTATTTGTGGCGGTGTGTCTAGCTTTTTTAGCACAAAGACGCATTCGTGTGAACGGCCCCTAACACTTTGGCTCTGGGAGCTAACAAAACATTCCTCTGTTTGTCTGAGCAGCCCTCCCAGCTCAACCAATGGCGTGCATTTGGAACAGGACAACCTGGAGAGTTTTCTGGAATCTGTTTAAAAAAGCAATCTTTATTTTTACAATAACATTTGTTGATGCTAGTGGCGCAGAAATTAAACACTTCAGTAGTAACGCATTACTTTGTAATTTTAATGTTATTTTTAAGGAGTAATGCAGTATTGTGACATGATGCTTTTAGTAACGTTTCCCAATACAGCAGCACACTCTAAGCATCCAACTGATAAACATGCTACCTTTTGGAACAGGCTTCATGTCAGGAGCGCATTTGATTCTTTAAAGTGCTGCCTAAATAGGCAGTTCACTAAGAATGGAGCCTTTGCGATATTTGCTTTCCATCTCTTATGTATTATCATCATGACTCGTAAAAACCATAGAAGGTTCTGGCAAAGTGTCATTTTATTTAGCTTAATTCCTTCCTGGCTGACATTTAAGTCATCATGTCTCATGATTAAAACAGAGAACGGCAGACATGAGCTCTTCCTCACAAACGTGGCTCTGACAAACTCTTACTAGGTGAAACTTGTAATTCACCCAGAGGCACACTATGAACCCTTTTAATTCCATCTAAATGTTACTTATGGATTTCATGGCTTTATGAATGATTATTATGATTTTGGATGTACCTGTCAGAAAGAGAACAGGTTGGTCTGACCAGACAGATTAGGCCTTAGTTATTACATGGGCTTCTCTTTACAGTATAATGATTTATCCTTCTCTTTAAGATTATCACAGTGTGACTCTGTTATCTCTGCTAATTACCCAATCATTCATATCCAACTCACATCTCAGCTCTACCAGTCCACAATCCACTGCAATCTTACAGCTAAGACAAGGGACATGTTAACACCCAAATACGATCTTTGGAAAAATGTGTCTGTAAAACAACAAAAGCATTGAAAGAGATAAATCGATGGTCATTTTGAAATATGTGCTGCAAAAGATGTCCCAGAATTCTCTCTTCTCTCTTCATAAACATAATCCATCAGACTCCAGATGTTTAATCAATGTCTTCTGAAACGATCCATTTGGTTTTGGGTGAGAACAGACCAAAATATAACTTATTTTTCATTGTACATCTTGACAGCAGTCTCCTTGGAGATCGTGATTTCAAGCTTGATTACACTTCCTATAGTACAATCTAGCACTCTGCACATGCGTCAGTAACTACTAGGAAGTGTAATCGAGCTTGAAATCAAATCAGAAGACATTGATTAAACCACTAGAGTCATATGGATTACTTTTATGCTGCCTTTATCTCCTTTTAGGAGCTTCAAAGGCCTGATCGCCATTAACTTGCATTGTACTGACCTACAGAACTGAGATATTCTTCTGAAAATCTTCATTTGTGTTCTGCAGAAATTGAAAGTCATACACATATTAGTTGGAATGAGGGTGAGTAAATGATGAGAGAATTTTCATTTTTGGATGAACTATCCTTTTAATACTGAAGGACGCATTGATGCGGTACAGGTGGCAGTCCAAAGTTGTGAATCTAATCCCCAGTCACACAAACATTATGAAGATTTTTGTATTTCTTCAAGAATAAACAAAGTGACATTGATGAGTTTGCAGGTTTCTGTATGAAACTGTTGTAACTGCACTAAACCTATAATGTTGTTGGCTGCTGGCAATGATGACAATGACGAAGACGTGAAGATGAAGAACCCAAGTGCAGTTTATTTACAGAAAGTGAAATCCAATAACCCTGACTACCAAAACAAAACATGAACTTGACTAGACTACGGCTTGACTTGACTATGGCTTGACTTGACTACGAAACAACATTCACATCCATCACATTCAATACTTGATAACTAGACAATGAAAAACATGAGGGCTTAAATACAAGACATGGGAGAACATAAACCAATGAACAAACAGAACTGATAACAAGATAATTAAACAATAAACCAATGAAAACATGACACATGAACATGGAGGGAAAACAAGACATCACATGACTAGGGAACAGGAACTAAACTTTTCAAAATAAGACATGAATCAACAAAATACACCTGACATATCCCCCCCACTAAGGGGTGGCTCCTGACACACCAACACATAATCAAAACACGTAAAACATGACATAAATTCAAAGTTCTGTAGGGAGCTGGGGGGGGGGGGGGTGTCTTGAGGTGTGGCGCGTGGCATGGCGAGAAAGGGTGAGGGGCATGGGACCAGGGCAAAGTCCATGGGGGGGTAGAGCAATGAGAGGATCGAGGGGCGGAGCCATGGAAGGCGGAGCCGTGAGAGGCTCGAGGGGCGGAGCCATGGAACTTGGTGCCCGGAGAGTAGCCAAAGACTCGAAGGGCCAGGGTGGAGCCAATGGCAGGGAGGACCAAGGCGGTGCTGGAGGCTCGGAGGAGCAAGGCAGAGCTGAGGGATCAGAAGACTGAGGTGGAGCCGGTGGGACTGAGGACCAAGGTGAAGCCGTAGGGAAGGAGGTCCCTGGTGAAGCTGACAGATCGGAGGGACGAGGCGTAGCCAGAGGATCGGAGAGCCAAAGCGGAGCCAGGTGACCGACAGACCAAGGAGGAGCCGGAGGGACGAGGGACCCCGGCACAGCCGACAGGCTGAAGGACCGTAATGGAGCCGAGGGAACGCCGAGCTGAGGCAATGTCGAGGGACCGACAGGCCAAGGTGAAGTCCAGGGCTCGGAGGGTCCAGGCGGGATCAGAGGGCCGAAAGTTCCCCTTGCCTGCTCAGGAGAACTAAGGGTGGGTATAAGGGTGGGAACCATCTCCAGGTCCCACTGCTCAGGTGTGGCTGTGACATGGCATGGAGCAGGCTGAGGCGTTGCGGTGACGTGGCATGGAGCAGGCTGAGGCGTTGCGGTGACGTGGCATGGAGCAGGCTGAGGCGTTGCGGTGACGTGGAACTCTGGCTCGGCGGCGGCGGCCATGACGTGGAACTCTGGCTCGGCGGCGGCGGCCATGACGTGGAACTCTGGCTCGGCGGCGGCGGCCATGACGTGGAACTCTGGCTCGGCGGCGGCGGCCATGACGTGGAACTCTGGCTCGGCGGCGGCGGCGGCCATGACGTGGAACTCTGGCTCGGCGGCGGCGGCGGCCATGACGTGGAACTCTGGCTCGGCGGCGGCGGCGGCCATGACGTGGAACTCTGGCTCGGCGGCGGCGGCGGCCATGACGTGGAACTCTGGCTCGGCGGCGGCGGCCATGACGTGGAACTCTGGCTCGGCGGCGGCGGCCATGACGTGGAACTCTGGCTCGGCGGCGGCGGCCATGACGTGGAACTCTGGCTCGGCGGCGGCGGCCATGACGTGGAACTCTGGCTCGGCGGCGGCACCATGACGTGGAACTCTGTGAACGGGGAACCAATGAACCGTAGGGCGAGGTCGATATATTGAGCCAGGCTGAGGGAACTGCGACCGCCAGGCATCAAAAAAGAAATGGACTCATTCAGTCCAAATCTAAAACAGTCTTTGAGGGCAACCTCATTAAAGTCCACCTGGCTGGCTAGACCGCAGAAGTCCTCAACATAGTCCTCCAGGGGACGATTCCCCTGACGTAGGCGCAGAAGTAAAACTGCTGGGTTCATGGTTGGTCAAGTATTCTGTAACGTATGCTGGAACTGGCAATGATGACAATGACGAAGACGTGAAGATGAAGAACCCAAGTGCAGTTTATTTACAGAACGTGAAATCCAATAACCCTGACTACCAAAACAAAACATGAACATGAAGTTGACTAGACTAGGCTTGACTACGGCTTGACTACGGCTTGACTACGGCTTGACTACGGCTTGACTACGGCTTGACTACGGCTTGACTACGGAACAACATTCACATCCATCACATTCAATACTTGACAACTAGACAATGAAAACATGAGGGCTTAAATACATGACATGGGAGAACATAAACCAATGAACAAACAGAACTGATAACAAGATAATTAAACAATAAACCAATGAAAACATGACACATGAACATGGAGGGAAAACAAGATATCACACGACTAGGGAACAGGAACTAAACTTTTCAAAATAAAAGACATGAATCAACAAAATACACCTGACAAAACCATTAGAAATGGCTATGTCTATCATGCAATTTCTTTGTAAGTGGCCTTGAATAGATTTCATTCAAGTTGTCAACAAAAAGTAATATTTGTAACTGAAAATACATTGTGTAGGCTATATGAAAGATACATATAAAAATATATATCATCCAGTGATGGCTAGAGTGAATAATCTATGTACTTTGATAATGATTTGGGTCAAATTTAATGGAAAACTATGCGATTTGCGCTCCGTGGTGCTGTAGAATTTAGAGCAGCCTCCGGAGTCGTAGCTGGGAGCCGCGGACAGACGCCGAGTGATGGTGTGCATACCTTCATAGAGCATAATTGTTTCTAATTTTAGAATGTGCCATGTAGTGTATGAAAAGGCAGAAACTATTGTGCAACGATTAGAATGCTATCTATTATTTATATCTAAAAAAACATGCTGAAATACACTCGCAGTGCACTTTATTAGGAACACTATGGTCTTCTGCTCACTACAACTGTATACAAGGGTTATCTGAGTTACCGTAGCCTTTCTGTCAGCTCAACAGTGACCTCTCTCATCAACAAAGCATTTCCATCTGCAGAACAGTCACTCACTGGACGTTTTTATTTTGTTTTTTGCACCATTCTCTATACACTCTAGAGACTGTTGTGCATGAAAATCCCAGGAGATCAGCAGTTACAGAAATACTCAAACCAGCCCATCAGGCACCAACAATCACGCCACGGTCCAAATCACTGAGATCACATTTTTTCCCCATTCTGATGGTTGATGTGAACATTAACTGAAGCTCCTGACCCATATCTGCATGGTTTTATGCACTGCACTGCTGCCACATGATTGGCTGATTAGATAATCGCATGAATAAGTAGGTGTACCTAATAAAGTGCTCAGTAAGTGTAAATCGATAATCATCTGGAACATTTTCTGATTATTTATGTGTAAAAAAGGCATCAATCCCAAGTCTAACCTACATATATTTTTACTAAAATATTTCTGTAAATGAACCATATTTTTTTGCAAAACCCGTTAAATATTATGTAATGCTAAATAATTATAGTGAGACTCAATCAAGTTTATGATTGTTAAAATAATACTAAATTATTATTATCATCTTGAGGTTTGATTTGTTTTATACACTAATTATATATTTCTGTTGAATTTCACTTGAGCTTTTATTTTTGGCGGAATTTTGAAAGTGCATTTGACAGTTTAGTGTTCCTCATTTCAAATCTGGTGAAATGCTATCATCTCTTGTTCTGTGATCCTGTGTTTTAGATTTATATAATAACTTGTAGCAGTTGCAAATGTTTGGAATTGCACGGATGTCCTGCAGCACTTTGTTTTGACAATGCAAGTGAACTGATGTGAGACCACTGAAAACGTACGTTTACACAGAACAACGTGTCAACCGCTTAATCTGAAATGCACACAGAACATGTTTGGTATTCATTCAATTAAATGACAGCTTTTTGCAGCTTAATAATTACTAATAATTATTATTTGTGCAGTCCTGAAGGATCATGAAATTAGTGTAATGATGCACTCTTTAGGAAGTATAGTGGCCAAATAAAAAGCACATTGAAATCATCAAAATATTATTTCATTTTATAATGTTCCATCCCCATAATTTTATTATATCCTTCTTTATGTACCATACCCCATAAAATCATTGGAACCACAGTGTTCTTTTTGGAATCCTGAAAGCTATTCCATGTGAATCTGAGTTTTTGTCCTAAACTTCCACAAATGCAACATGTGACGAGCAACTGGACATTAAACATCACATTGTCTGCTATATGGCTGAAACGATTAGTTGATGTTATCAACAACGTCGACAATAAAAAATTGTCGACAAAATTTTCATTGTCAAATAGTCGTTTGATGTCATTTTATGTAACATGAGATCATATAAAACTCTAATGATGATGCGTGACAGCAGCTCGCTCCTGACTGAGGAGAGGAAGAATTACACAGCTCACAGTCCAGATTTACATTTATGCATTTGGCAGATGCTTTTATCCAAAGCGACTTACAGTGCATTTTTTTACAAGGACAATCCCCCTGGAGCAACCTGGAGTTAAGTGCCTTGCTCAAGGACACAATGGTGATGGCTGTGGGGATTGAACCAGCAACCAGTTATGTGCTTTAGCCCACTATGCCACCACCAGATGCACTCTAAACTTTCCAAACAGCTTCAGGTGATGTAGATCGCAAAGTATGAGGGAATTATACAAAAATACCAAATAAGTAAATACAGAAGCACACTCGCTGTGGAATAAGCGGAGCCGGAGCTGCCACTCCGCTTAAGCAAAACTTGCAAGTTGAGCGTCTTTAAGGAAACACTCCGGCGTTACATCTTTATTGCAGTTATATTTAATGTGTTATAGTTTTATTAAAGTTCAAATAATACGGAAACAGGTCATGTAAATAAATACAATCAACGGAATTTTCATTTCTCTGTGCGGTCAGCGCCTCTTCTATGAGTTGCGTGAAGCGACACAATCTAAGGGGGAGAGATTGAAACTGCACCCGTCTGATGCACACTCTGTCACGGGGACGCTCATCCCTCGAGCACGTGCGTTTGCTGCAGCTAGATTATAACGTGATGGCTCACGACTAATTGAATCATAATATATGTGTCACTGCATTTCTTATCATGAAGAAAATTGGCAATACGCAGCTTTATTAATAAGAGAGAGTTTGTTTTTTTGTGAGTTAAAGATGGATTGAAGTGAACAGAAAGGTGAGAGAGGCAGTCTTTGCCCCATTATACACTGCAACAAAATACGCTTTTGATTTGTTTTTGTTTTGGCTTGTTTTCCAAAAATAATATCTAAAACTCCTTTAAAACAACGTACATTTACTTTAGCAGCTATACTGCAGAAGACATTTTTTTTTTTTTATCTGAGAATGTTGAATATAATATTAAAAATAGACATATTTTAAAATATAAAAAAATCCTTTTAAAAAAAGATGCATTCACCACAGAAGCAGCATATAAGATATTTAGACTTGCTTTTAGAGAACAGA
Organism: Myxocyprinus asiaticus; assembly: GCF_019703515.2. NCBI lineage: Eukaryota > Metazoa > Chordata > Actinopteri > Cypriniformes > Catostomidae > Myxocyprinus > Myxocyprinus asiaticus. Next base: position 4,555,407 of record NC_059365.1, on the reverse strand, counting down.
TCTTGAATATAAGTATATTTTGTCTTTACTGCACTCGCAGAAGAATAACCAAGTGAAAAAACATATAAAAAATACACTTATTTAAGATACATTCTCTGAAAGCAAGTCTAAATATCTTATATGTTGCTTCTCAAGTAAATGTATCTTGTTTTAAGGATTTTTAGACAATTTTAAATGGAAAACAAGACAAAAACACTTGATAACAAAAGGATTTTTTGCAGTGAATTGTTTACTGAATTAAACTTAAAAAACATTTATTTTTTTCCTTTAATTCAGTGAATGTCATTTAGAGGCATTTTTAAAAGATGATTTTGTCCTCTTTATTGTTAGTAAGCACGTTTAATACAACCTTTTAAGCACAAGCTGAATAATCGGTTAAGAGCTAATGATTAATCGTTGCGATAATCGCCTGAATAGTCAAATAATCTTTCTAATCATCGTTAGATTAGACGATTATCAAAAATAATCATTAGTTACAGCCCTAGTCTGCAACAAACATAACAAAATAGAATGCCATGAATAATAACAGAATTTTAGATTAGAGTAAATGATCACCTGATCGTTCATGTATTGTGTGGCTATGTGTTTAAGATGTGTAATCTTAAAGGAGACCTATTATTGCCCTTTTACAAGATGTAATATAAGTCTCAGGTGTCCCCAGAATGTGTCTGTGAAGTTTCAGCTCAAAATACCCCACAGATCATTTATTATACCATGTTGTAAATGCCTCTTTTTGGGTGGAATTAAAAACACACTGTTTTCGTGTGTCTCTTTAAATGCAAATGAGCTGCCGCTCCCCGCCCCCTATTATTATACAGACAGTAAGCGTAAAAATAACGACATAACTCTGTTCTCCGTGAATACAATTAGAGACAATGGTAACTTTAGCTGCATTATCCGTGGAATCAGCTAACAAGCACATTCGGAAAGGCGATTTGCAAACATTCACAAAATATAAAGTTACACGAAAAGCTGGAACACGAACAGTTGGTACTGATCCATGCTTGAGAATCAGATATTTGGAAAATCCTGCTTTATATTTGTGGTAGTGGGGGCGTGGTCGAGCGCCCGTCCGGAGAGAGAGAAAGCGGTAAGAGCGCTTACACCGTAGCTAAATTACGTCTAACACCTGTCTCTAATTCCAGTGAGCTGGGGAGAGCGGCATATAAACAGCCACGCCACCGTCAGAAGCAGAGAGAGAACGACACATCAGTCCAGTGTTGGCGTGTGTCCTGAATGTCAAAAAGCTGCATGTCTTTTAAGAAGTTTATGGAGAGTTTTGTTATTGGTGAAGCTATCTGAGTGAACCCAGGAAAACACTAGAGAGAGTGTACAGGCTGTGCAGAGGGCAGAAAATAAAAGCCTTACTTTGACGGTGTCCGAGCTTCCCAACTCGTCCTTTCCCGTGCAACCTTCACAATATTGATCCTCATTCACAAAGCAGTCCGGTGTAAAATGATTTAAACTTGTCCACTGCGTCTTCAGTGGCTCTGATGCCGGGAGTACATGAAGACTCTTATGTTCACATTTACATTATTCTTCCCACCATAGCTGATCCAGCGCGGAAAAAAATGGCGGACTGTGTGTAGATCACTCAGGGGGAGGATCTGTGATAATAGGGTGGAGTCCGTCACCAGTCGTGGGCGTGGCCTGCTCTAAAGTGACGTCACTTTAGAGCAGAAACGAAAACCGATCATTTTGAAACGTTGTTTTTGATTAATAGAAATATAAGAAAGAGGAGTGGGTAGACTTTTAACATTGTAGGGTGGTTGTGTACACACACTGCCGACTCACATTTATGTTCAAACACCATGTAAAAGTGAATTTTGCATAATAGGTCCCCTTTAAGTGAAACTGTGTATATGTGTAAGTTTGTGGAAGATCTAATGAGTTCTACAGATTTGAGCTTGCCAACAATGAAAGTCGAGTCTGATTTGGTGCAGTCATGTGTGAACAGTTGTAAACAGACTTTGTGCTTTGTCTGAGCCTTAATTTCTTTTTAATTCTCTTCATTTCTGCCTGTAATGCATTCAGAGCCTCCAGTGAAGGCGGTGTAATTACGTGATTTACCTCTCATCAGTTCACTTACACACAAATGCCTGAGTGGATGCAGCCAGAAAGATTGCAAGATGAACTGATGACCCTTATTTTCAAAACTGCAGAATGTTTCTAGGCATGTGTGAAGTCCATATGGCAGCATCACATAAACATAGACATAACCTATAAAGCCCAATGTTCCTTCTACTAATTTTTGTCCTTAATGAGCGAAACCTACTTTTTCTAATCAGAGTTTAATTTCTTTATTAGGCTATTTATCACATTTTGTTAGATTTGATAATTTTATACAATAACAAAAAACTCAAAGACAGAAATCCAAAATGTATATTGCAAATATTTAGGCTAACTGTGCTAGAATAAGCTTTTTTATATATTGGTAATTTGTCTAGAAGCCATGCATTACTGTTATCTTTCTGTCTGGATTTCTCTGAGTAATTTGAGAAAAACACAAGATAATGTTTGTTATTGTCATTATTTAATTGAATTTTGCAATTCTGTTTGGTGCCACTAGTGGCGCCAAAATTACACACTTCAGCTTTAAAAGGTAACTCTTTTCATTTTGTTGCTGTGTTAGTTAAACTGAAACAAACATGCAAATTTGCTTTCAGAGTCTTTTGCACAGAGCACCATTGGTGAGATATCATAATATAATAAACAGAGTGGAATTTCTGGACAAAGCTGACAAAAAATCAATACGTTTGAAAGAAATGTGACATCGACTTGTTGAACTGCACCTTTTAAGCTTGGCTGAATCAGTAGCCAATAATTTCATAAAGTAATGTGTGCATTAAAATTCAGACTGCAAGTCTACAGTTTAACAAGTTCATGGCCACGTAAGCCAGACATCACAGCCAGCTCTAGATTCAAAAAATGATGCTACGTGCTTATTAGCCGAAGGAACAAAGGAGAAAAATGGACTGTGCAAACAAAAAAACAGATTTTGCACACGCAGAACTCCAAGGAAAGCTTGGTGGATTTCTGCAGTATTGGCACAACTTTCATTCACATACTTTTACACTTCCTCTGCCTTGCAGAATCATCTCTTAAATATTTTAGCTAATTTAATTGTGCTTTCTTTCAGCTCTAAATATGTTTAAAGTACTTTGAGCTAGTGATGTCGCTATACTAAAATTTCAGTAGTTCTGTACCGATACCAGTAAAATTTCACGATTCTCAATACCAATTTTGATACTACAGAAAAAAATAGGTAATATGCTATTGAACATACTCCTTTAGCCTATTAAAATGTTAGTTTTCAGTGTAAATAATATATTAAAATGATAGCATGTTTCCTTCGAGTGTTTCTAAATTAAATAAACATGGCTTTAAATTCTATTTAATTCAATTCCAAGGTTTTTTATTTTATTTTATTTTTTTAGGATTTTCCCCCTTTTTTTCACCCAATTTGGAATGCCCAATTCCCAGTGTGCTCCTAAGTCCTCCTGATCGCATAGTGATTCGCCTCAATCCGGGTGGTGGAGGATGAATCCCAGTTGCCTCCGCGTCTGAGACCATCAACCCACGCATCTTATCACGTGGCTTGTTGAGCGCATTGCCACAGAGACATATCGCATGTGGAGGCTTCACACCATCCACTGTAGCATCCACGCTCAACTCACCACGCGCCCCACCAAGAACGAACCACATTATAGCGACCACAAGGAGGTTACCCCATGTGACTCTACGCTCCCTAACAACCGGGCCAGTCTGGTTGCTTAGGAGACCTGGCTGGAGTCACTCAGCATGCCCTGGGATTTGAACTAGTGAACTCCAGGGGTGGTAGCCAGCGTCTTTTACCACAGAGCTACCCAGGCCCTAATTCCATGTTTTAAAGGTTAATTCAATTTCATCATCAAAATTGTGTCTAATCAATCAACAATCATCCATGCGATTATCTAATCAGCCAATTGTGTGGCAGCTGTGCAGTGCATAAAGTCATGCAGATACAGGTCAGGAGCTTCAGTTAATGTTCACATCAACCATCAGAATGGGGAAAAAATTCTCTCAATGATTTGGAGCATGGCATGATTGTTGGTGCCAGACGGGCTGGTTTGAGTATTTCTGTAACTGCTGATCTCCTGGGATTTTCACACACAACAGTCTCTAGAATTTACTCTGAATGGTGCCAAAAACAAAAAACATCCAGTGACGGAATGCCTTGTTGATGAGAGAGGTCAACAGAGAATGGCCAGACTGGTTCGAACTGACAAAGTCTACGGTAACTCAGATAACCGCTCTGTACAATTGTGGTGAGAAGAATATCATCACATCAGAATGCTATTCTGAGATGTGGGTTGGCACTGTTTTGGTGGCACGAGGGGGACCTACACAATATTAGGCAGGTGGTTTTAATGTTGTGGCTGATCGGTGTATGTTTAACTACTATGACAATCAGGGTAATACAGTCTTTGTTCATTAAGGATCAAGCCAGTTCAGTGCAACAAATTCTATTCATCTGGATTCACCTCAAAAAGCAGATGAGAAACTGGTCATCAACTTTAAGGTGAAATACACAGACAGGCATTTTCAACAATGATTCTGAACTGATGACACTGTGGTCAAATAAATAAAGACAGCAACTTTTAATTCTAGACAAAAGATGGTTCATGAAGAGGATGCTTAATTTTCTTTCCTAATTTTGAAAGAATCACTAGCTTTTTGACCTTTAGAAATTCTACCTAAACTTTACCTTCTAAAGCAACCTGTGAATTAAAATATGTGACGATTATGTGTGTTTTTCTTTAAAGACTGACCAGTATTTCTGTTTGGAGAAAAGATATAAAAGAATTTTGGCGAAGTAGCCTCGTATTTCAAGCCCGGTGTCCCATTTCAAGCCCATTGTAGACCACAGGACTCACCACCCGAATTTGTATGTTGAGGAGTTGCTGACAGTACTTCAACCTCAAACTGAGAACACACTTTGGTCAGTTTTACAATTATATATAAAAAATAATATTATTCAAGTTATGTCTAAAACTGTAAAGATGTGTTATTGCTTGAGAAAACATTACTTGAACTAAACTTGAATCTTATTTGCTCATTGACCACAGGAAAGGAGCCAGTCACACCATCCTCGAACAAAAGACAGTCCATTGCAAAGCTCAGACATCAGTGGCAACTTTTGATGAGCTGTTCAAAGCTCACAACGTCTTCAGTCTATCCTACGAGGTAGCTCTTTGCAATTGTTAAAGCAGGATGTCCCATTTTCTTTCGTACATACAATGACTTCAGGATGCACCTCAACACTGTGCATAGACACTCCATGGATGAACTTGTGAACATTAGCCAAGATGTCACCACGCAAAGAGAAAATAAGGAGGACGTTTCAAGTGACTGACCAGACTGTACAGTTTCTGCTGAAACTTTACAGGTTCCTTCTGCTAATGATTATTATTATTATTATTTTCAAAAGGACTGTAAATCAATTGAGTTTGTTAAATATTTGAGATAGATGTAAACTGTGATTTCGATTGTAAGGAAATGTGTGTTGTTTCAACAACCAATTGGGCTAGAAATTATGGTACTGAATTTACGTACAACCCATGGAACTCTCCTGGAACATCCCATGATCTCCCATTGTTTAACAATATAGTACTACTGTTAAAAGCATAGATACAATGAGACTGATAACTGAGCATGCATAGTGCCATACTGTTACATTTTAGAAACTGACTGTTGAATGTTTAGACTTATTAAATGTGGTGCACATGTCATTTTTGTGTAATTCCAGATTTACACCATATAGTGTTAAAATAGAGGACACATAATGATGTAACAAATTACACTCTTGAGTGAGTTGATTTTTAACAACCCACACCAAAATTATTTTACACTGGTAAGTGTTGAGTAGTGTTCAATTTCAACTATGCAAAGAGTCAATATTAACATGTGTCAATGTGCCAACACTTTAAAAAGTGTTAAAATAACTGTTGGGAGTGGAACCCATGAGACACTTTCAAAGTGTCAGATTTTGAAAAAAAACAGATTCCCTATCTGTCACTCACTCGACATTGTGTCGATGTAGTGACACCAGGGGTCACTCTTGGGAGCCCTAAACACCTCTGATCTTTGAAAAAAGGCCAATGGGAATTGGCGAGTGGAATTTGCATGCCACTCCACCGGACATACGGGTATAAAAGGAGCTAGTATGCAACCACTCATTCAGATTTTCTCTTCGGAGACGAGCGGTTCTATTCATTGAAGCTGAAATCATCCACGAGTTCATTCACCTCATCTGCTGAATTTTATGGTGTATTTCAGCGGTTTCTCCCCCTCTGTACCCGTGGAGTGCAGAGAACGCCCCTGGGCGCTTCGGCAGAATAACCTGGTCGAGATGAGAGAGGCCAACAAGGCACGGTTCCTTGACGCCCCATCTCCCAGGTTGGCCTATTCAGCGACACCGTCGAGGACTTGGCCCAGCAGTTCTCGGCGGTGAAGAAGCAGACGGAGGCCATTCAACACATCCTACCCCAGCACAGCTCAAGACCCCGCAACCCGTCTGCTCATCACCAAGGGCGTCTTCCTGCAGCAAAAGTATTTCATTTTTTCACCGCATGCCCAAGAGGCTGTGGTACCCAAAACTTCAACAAAAGAGTGGTTTCCTTGTTCTCTGGGTCACATGTCAGGTGTGTATGACCGTTGTTGTGACCGCCGTCCTCCGTCCCATTTTCACAGGTTTGGCGCTCCAGCGGCGGACCCCCGCCCCTGTGTGCCCAGCTGTGGCATAAACACGCCCACACCGGGTTGGCTCCGATGGACTGCGGGGATGATGTTCCTCCTCCCCCCTCCTCGACCAATCTTATGGTGGGTATCAGGAGCCAGGTAAGTGCTTCGATGTCCCTGGACTCAGCACGGCCATGGAGCTCGAGCCCCCGCGATGTGGCGCATCAGGCTCCGCCCCCGGCGCGAGGCCCCACCCGCCTGTATGTCCGACGTGATTATCCCCTTGGTCCCCCTCACCCGGAGTTTGGACGCGTGGCTTGTGCTTTCCAACCCGTGCGATGGCTGACCCAGACCGTCCAACTCAGCTATGTGATTCAGTTCGCCAGGTGCTTGCCCAGGTTCAGCGGCGTCCGCTTCACCTCGGTAAGGGCGAGAGCGCCGCTACCTTGCGTGCGGAATTCGCGACCCTTCTGCGCAAGGGCGCGATAGAGCCTTTCCCTCCAGCTGAGATGAAGAAAGGGTTTTACAGCCCCGACTTCATCGTACTGAGAAAGGCGGTGGGTTGCGGCCAATCTTGGACCTGCGAGTTCTGAACCGGGCCTTGCACAGACTCCCGTTCAAGATGCTAGCCCAAAAACCCATTTTAGCGTGCGTCCGGCATCAAGATTGGTTCGCGGCAGTAGACCTGAAGGATGCGTACTTCCACGTCTTGGTTTTACCTCGACACAGACCCTACCTGCGGTTTGCTTTCGAGGGCCGGGCGTACCAGCACAAGGTGCTCCCCTTCGGCCTGTCCTTGTCCCCTCGCGTCTTCACGAAGGTCGCAGAGGCAGCCCTTGCCCCGCTAAGGGAAGTGGGCATCCGCATACTCAACTACCTCAATGACTGGCTGATCCTAGTTCACACTCGAGAGTTACTGTGCGCACACAGGGACCTGGTGCTCAGGCACCTCAGCCATCTAGGGCTTCTGGTCAACTGGGAAAAGAGCTAGCTCTCCCCGGTTCAGAGCATCTCTTTTCTCGGCTTGGAGTTGGACTCAGTCTCGATGACGGTGCGCCTCACGAATGAGCATGCACAGTCGGTGCTGAACTGTCTGAAGGCGTTCAGACAGAAGACAGCAGTTCCACTGAAACATTTTTAGAAGCTCCTGGGGCATATGGCATCCTCTGCGGTTACCACACCGCTAGTCCACGTAACACAGTTCAGTAGTTGTGGCGTTTTTTGTTTAGGGACCCCTAATGTCACTACATCAACACAATGTCGAGTGAGTGACAGATAGGGAACGTCCTGGTTACTTTCGTAACCTCCGTTCCCTGATGGAGGGAACGAGACATTGTGTCCCTCTTGCCACAATGCTGAACTACCCGCTGAAATGGCCGGGACCTTGTCTCAGCTCCTCAGCACAAAACCTGAATGAGTGGTTGCATACCAGCTCCTTTTATACCCAGGATGTTTTGCTGTGTAGTCTGCAGGAGCTGTGTGCATCACAGTGAATAAGCACTTTGTCATCTACTAAAATAAGTGCAGCACGCAATGCTCATAAATTGAGCGAATGAGTGGCTTCACACATTCACTTTGCGGCATGTAGTACTTGCAGACTGTATTTTAATTAAACCGCAACTAGATAATTAAACACTAGGACATATCACAAATTGAATTTGATTAATTGTCACAGAGCATGTGCTCAAATGAGCGTGTAAGCATTTGAAAGCAGCCGTTTGTCAGTCAGACAGCACGCAGGGATCAAATTGAGTTGGTGCTCGGTACTACCGGTAATGAAGAAACACTGGTATCATTACAACAAGTTTATTGGAATAAACTTTCCCAGAGATCACAAACAGAGTTGTCCTTTGTTTCAAATTGCATTTAGACTGTGTACAAGATGTACAGTTTTACCATTAGATATGTAGCAGATGTTAAAATTTATATTTTTTGGGGGGGGGGGTAAAAAGCATATGAATATAAAGTTAATTTCACCATATTGTGGGATATCCTAAAAGAAATCTGTGTTGTAAAATGTTTTATTTTTACACTAAGTCACATTACTTAGTGTAATTTCAAAATTAGTTAAATTCAATGTAGGACTTTTATTTTGAAAATGCTGTCCAGAAAAGCTTTGGTTTTAAGTGCCTTTTGTCAGTCCTCACTGAACTTGAGACTGACAGGAATGGTTTCACCGGACAATCCATTAATTGAAACCTATCCTTTGATATATCCACACAGATCACAGCGGCCAATAAACAAGCCAAGTTTGAGTTTGTAAACTGGTGTCTGGTCTCATTATTATCTGCACACACACACACATGCAGAGTGAAAGGACAGGACAGAGGCGGTTACAGCTACATATGCACAAATTGTGAATTCAATATATTGTGAAGCCCTAGTCACCATATAGGCTACTCGCTCACCTTAAAGTCGTTCCAAACCTGTGACTTTTTTCACCCGTGGAACATAAGAATCAGAGGAGAGATTGTGTCTGTCAAGTTCTGAGAGCACATGAAAGTACTACAAAAGTCATCTAGATCACTTCTGCGCTATATTTCAAGATTTGAGCAAGGAACAGACCCAAATTGAAGTCTTAGTTCACTGAAAATCTTCCTCTTTACCCATTCGAATCTGGCATGCACGCAAGAATGTCTTTGTTTACATTAGCGCAGAGCAGTGAGCGCACCTGACACCATATAAGGAGAGAGGAAAGGGAAGAGGAAATTGCAAACACTGGTTTTGGGGTCTTTTGTCACAGCAGCAAATTTGAATGTAAAAGTGAATGAGATTTGAAAATGGGGCATTGAAGAAGAGCCATATCTAGAAACCAGAAGATTTTGGGGGTGGGCCAGTAAGCAACCACATAGCAATGTTCCACCTTCAGCATAGTGGTGACAAGTTTTGCCTGGGCAAGCACCGCTCTTCAGAAAATGTAAACATTTAGTTTTCAATCGCTGAATGTGATGGGTAATGTAAATTCTGCATATCTCTGTAGTGATTGGCTGAATGCTTTGGCCAGGTGTCTGCCCTGATAAAACGAGCCAAGCCTTGCTGTTCCCCAGTCACCATGCAATGCTTTGATTAGTTTTCCTTGCATCTGACTCAGCAGATTTTCTGCAAGGCCAGCAAAAGCATGTGCAATTTGGAATCTACAACTGGTATCTCTTCAAAATTAGTTACAGTATAAAAATGCATTCAAATGTAGATTGTTATCTTTTTGGGCCCTAAAGGATTGTGAGGTGCTTTAACAGAAAGCATAATAGCAACTGTCAAGATCTAAAAAGCTGGAGGATTAGCCACTGGGGTGAAATATAGAACTAACAGAAAAAAACATCAACATCACATGAGCAGCGTAAAAGCAAAGTTGACTTCTCATTTCGCAGTAAATCCTCCTCGACTTCACCCATTAAGAGGTGCTTCTTGAAAGCAGACACGGCAAGCCAAGGAAAATACAACAGAATCTGTTTTAGCAGCTTGTTTAATGCATTAAGGATGAAGGTCAAGTTGGCATGTGTAATGTTAAAGGAACAGTTGCCCCAAAATAAAGTCTGTCATCATTTACTCACCTTCATGTTGCTCCAAACCCACTGTGCCTCAGTTACCATTCACTTTATTACATGGGGAAAATAATGCAGTAAACGTGAATGGTGACAAAGCCTATGATTTTTGCCTAACATTTCTTTGCAATCCTTCCAGGATTTTGTGAACTTGCAATCATACGAATTATTGCAAGTTCAGCCACTCGTTATATGTGATAGCTTGCAATTTTGTGTTATTTCCGCAATTTTTCCACATAATCTGTAAATCTGAGGTAATAAGATCTCTTTCTCCATATCTGACAGCAGCAAAACAAATGCTTAAAGTTTGATGCAGTCTTGACATCTCCAACTGCACAGATGCTATTTTATCATCTCCATAAAGGGTTGCCAACTGTCCCATTTTAGCCGGGACGTCCCAAATCTTGGCCGAAATGATGACATCCCGTACGGGATACCTATTGTCCTGTATTGTTGATCCTAGACACTTAAGGGGGATCCTATTGCGTTCACTATTAAAAGTCAAACACTATCAAAGTTCATGTCATGTATTTACTTAAAATGAGTAAAATGTGATTAGAATTTAAAGTGCTCAATAATTGCAGTTATCTCAAATAATCACAGTTAGATCAAATGATCGCTATCAGGCGATGTTATAATCGCAACAGGTCTTTAGTTTACAGCTGTATTGTAGGTCTATTATTTTAACCATGCCAAAGTTACTTGCATTGTGTGAGGCAAAAAAGTTTAATATAAAAGAATAAGAACCTTCTATTGAACTCATATTAGCCAAATCTTGGGTTTCACTTTCAAAATTTTGCTGAACAGCCTATGATATGTTGTTTAATGCAGGCGCAGGTTAAAAAAATAGATGTAGATTTTGTTTGATGATTGTAATAGTGAGAACATGTTCCACCATCACCCCCCAGTGTTTACATAAAACCATAAAAACCTGCCCCATAGAGTGTGACAATATGCCCCACTATTGGTCAATGTGTGTAAAATGAACTTTATCTTTTTCCTGTGCAAGAACAGTGAAAATGTTTATTTTGCAGGATCCATTTTTTTTTATTGCCTTTTTAGTGCTCGGCTCTAGCATGCAACGTATATTTCTCTCTACCTGCCCTGTTAATTGTCACATATGTAATTTGTTCAAGTTATCATACGGTAGTTGTTTTGTAAAGAAATCATTCCTATAGTAACACAAATGCAGTATTTAATGAAAATAAACATGCACAAGAATGACTCAAAGCCAAAGGCTCTTTCACCATCAAAAAGATCACCATCATTCATTCAGTATGTGTAAAATCCTTTTTAGGGTTATTGGCTACAAACATAAACAAGGAAAAAGTTGCACTCCACACAAAATGCCTGTAGCTTGGTCTCTGCTTGTCAAACACTGCAGATTGAAGAGCACATGAGGTATTATTGAAGGTATTTTATACTCATTTGCACTCATTACGTGACCTGTCAAACAGATCTGTCACAGGTGTTTAATGAAGATTACAAAAGCCTTAACCTCCTGAGACCCCCGCGTGACTGCTGTGTGCATTTTCTGTTTCCCTTTTTGATTTGTAACTAGTAGCACCTAATAAACAAGCAAAAAAACAAAAAAAAAAAATTCAACAAAATACATTAAAAAATTATATATATATATATATATATATATATATATATATATATATATATATATATATATATATATATATATATATATATATATATATATATATATATATATATATATTTTTTTTTTTTTTTTAGAGCAAATAGTTTTCCTAAAAATGTTTGTCCACATATGTGGACAGCAAGACTACATTGAGAAATTTTAAATAACACTAAGCTATAAAAAGTCTGATTTTTTAATCAAATTGTTTATGTTTCCAGGAGTGTTGGTTATTCATGTTTTTGAGATGTTACAGACATTACAGCTGATTTTCTGTAAAGCTAAATAAATCATTCTTATTCAAAGTAATGGCCAGCATCATACAATCACTGCCAACCATTTATACATTATAAATTCTGAATCTATGTACTGATTACCATTGTCCCATGTCTGCCAAACATGTTGAGTGATCCAAACATCATCTGCAGACTGAAACTGAACTTTAAATAGGAAGTTTAGATTGAATGCATTTAGCTACATAAAAAAACTATACGATGCTTCCTTACTCCCTATTTAGTAATGACTTAACCTCCAGTGTGCTGTCTGTCTGCACTGGTCTCAGAACAGATCACAATGCACCATACTTTCATCCTAACTCCATATAAAGCCTCTGAAAGCTACATTTTTCAGCTTTTGGATGAACCCATTTATTCTCATGGTAATACACAGTTAATATAGGAATGCATTGTATCGCACAGAGATAACAAAATAAAATATAACAAAATGTATATTAAAATGAAGCAAAATGACCCACAGATGTGTTAATTTTGAAAGTTATTCAAAATAACTAACATGTTTTTTCTACTTTTGAGGAAATGCAGTACGAGTTTCCACATATGTGGACATCATGTTTATCAGGGTGCTGACGCGCCAAAAATTTACAGATTTTTTAATGCGGCATATCAAACAAAACTAGAGACTCTCCTTTTTACAACCAAACAGGTTTCAGTGAAAAAAACATAAAGAGATTTGTTACCAGAAGCACTTTTGTTGGTGCTGCGTCTGTTGGAGCGCTTCACGGAAATCGATGGCATGCTGTTGTGTCACGTGACTCGGTGAGCCAGAAGTTAACCCTTTACATGACAGTCTAGTGTCTTGTGAACAGTATTCAGTCTGTTTTTATCCTTTTAAATTATGCATTGCGTATAGCGAAATCAAAATACAACGTCCACACATGTGGACGCGGGGTCGCATGAGGTTAAATAAAATAAAACCTATAAGGCAAATTTCGACCTCTGTTTTGGATTTATTAGGCTAAACCTCATATAGCTCTCAAGAGGGTTTCAGAAAAAGTGGTTTATTTCAGGAGGTGAATAAATGAGAGATTAAAATATCATTGCTTTTATATTCATTTTTATTTTAGACTTTCTTCATTACAGTGCATCCGGAAAGTATTCACAGCGCTTCTCTTTTTCCACATTTTGTTATGTTACAGCCTTATTCCAAAATGGATTAAATTCATTATTTTCCGCAAAATTCTACAAACAATACCCCATAATGACAACGTGAAAGAAGTTTGTTTGAAATCTTTGCAAAATTATTAAAAACAAAAAACGAAAAAAATCACATGTACATAAGTATTCACAGCCTTTGCCATGACACTCAAAATTGTCAGTTACTATTTTAATCTTTGACAGTACACCACAATATGAAATGGCATCTCAAATATTCTGCCACTTTTACCATTCATGCAGCAACATATAAAAAGCATAGTTTGAATGAAATTTCCAAGTGCAACACTTTTGATTTCTGCACAAAATGGTGTACCATAAAGTTTAATACCCAGAGACAGGATTCTGTTCCTTTGTATGATCTCTAAGATTGTAAATCTCATTGAAGACCTCACATTTCATGCTCATATTTCTGTTACATGTCATCGCTATCTACTCTGTGAGCTTTGACTGGCTGGAATCAGCGGGCTATTTTTAGCACTATTCCCATGACAATAGAAAGTCTTTGACACAATGCTTTGATGTAGCCAAAATTTGCTGGCAATATGGTCAAAAGTTACTGAACCAATCAATAAACCAATCAATCAGAGAGAAAATTTGGGATATTTAAAAAACAAAATCAAAACAGTCATCATGTACTCACCCTCATGTTGTTCCAAATTCATATGACTTTCTTATTGATGTGGAACACAAAAGGAGATGTTAGGCAGAATGACAGCCTCAGTCACCATTCACTTTCATTCAACCTTTTTCCGATACACTTTAAGTCACATAATAGCCAACCTGCACAGTTGATGACATTTTGTTGGTTGTGGTTACGGCTGTTGTGTTGTATTTGATGAGTGCATTGAGGAGAAAGAGGTCCTTTTTTACTTTGGATAATAAAGAGAGGACTTGATAGAAGAAATGAGAAGGTAAGGATTATATACAGAATGGGTGAAAAATAGGTTTTGATTGCTCGCCTTTTATCACATGGACTCCATTTACTATTTGGCAAATGTAAATTTCCCATAGGTGTCACATGCACTCCCAGAGATTGCCAATTCCCCCCAGCAGGGGTCCCAGGCACCAGACAATTGACCATCTGTTTCCATAGTTACAGGCACACTGTGATGGCATCAACACGCATTGCCTTGAGATTTCACCCAAGTTGCAAAGGCAGAATGGTTTTGAAGGTGCTGAAAAAGTCACAGAACACATTCCTGACAATGGTGTCAGCCTTATCCAGATGGGAGAACACCCTTTGGAACATGGAGATCAGGGAGCCATCCACACCTGCTGTGCAGACTGCAGTGAGTCCAAATAGACTGAGACCAGGGTTTGGAGCTTTAAAAAGACCTGCCTTTCAAAGGTCTTCATGATGTTTTAAAGTACAGCAATTGGTCTGTAGTCCTTATGGATGCTGAGATGTCTCATCTTTGGCACTGGAAGATTGCAGGATGCTAAAACGCCCCACATCTGGCTTCCTGGCTGCATGCTTGATTCACAGATGTCTTGGAAAAGAACCAGTGGACTCAAGGTGGTGTCCTCGCTTCAGTGGAGGTATTGTGTGGAAGGTGAGAGAAAGGTGGCAGAAAGGGACAAAAGCCATCCCAGGTAGCATGTTGGGGTAGTCTAGGGCTGGTTTCTCATTCCTACTCCTGAAGAGTCACCTTCCTGCAGAGTTTAGTTCCAACCCTGCTTTAACACTCTTATCTGTAATTTTCTAGTAAACCCAAAACCTTGTTTAATTGGTTCAGGTGTGTTAATTTCGACTTTGTCCACATGTTTTTCTGAAAATGCAGTTTTCGCCCTCTGTTTTTTAAAGAAAATAATCCTGTTCACAGCAACAGCGTTTAAGGAAATCTCTATTCGACAATGCAAAAATGCTTACACATAACCATGCTTGGCCAGGAGTTGGCGACATTGTGCCGTAAAGCATTTATCTAAAAAAACCACAGAAGAAAGGGCATGCGTATAGAGCGCAACAGTCTGGTTCCAGAAGCAAAAATGCCATTCATTTTCTCCATAGGGGAATTATTTATTAATGATAACTTATAAACCTTAAAAGACAGACCTACTGTGAGCTCTGAGGTTGTTAATTGATGATATATGCTTCTGTTGAAGTCATCAGTCTGCGTTATTTCACTTAAAAAAAAATAAAAAAAAAAAAAAAATAGAAGAAATACTAAGACTTAGTAACTTTTCCTCCACTTGCCATATGAACATACCAAAAAATATTTGTGCATCTTTGGTCTTCGCGGTCGCAATCAGACTACACAGTAGGTGACTGCATAGAACACTGCAGCCATCTACTGGCTATTATTGTCACAACAGGTGTGTTGCAGTGGTGATTTACAAGTCATGTTATTTATATTTTGTTCACCAGATGGTAGCAATCTGCCTCCAATACATGTCACATTCTCATATTTTCTTCATGTTTCAACTTATAGAAGTGTTGGTTTTTATTGTACTAAAGTTGTTCTACATTTGTTTATTTGCTTATGTAAATAAGATCAAAATAGCATAAAATCCCAAAAGAAGTGCATAATTGTATTGTTATTACTTCAGGGAAGAAGAAATGGTATCATTACACTATGTAACACAGTTTTTGTTCCTGGGTAGTAAGTGTTATTTCCTAATCGCTTATGCCTCAAATGTATAGAAAATGGCTATTATTCCCCACAAACTTTGCTTTTGTGACCAGGACAGTGATATTTTGAAATTTACCTATTTCCAATGAGAAAATGGGCAAATTTGTGTCTTTTCGTTCACATAAAGTCAGAAAAAAACAACGTATGAATCCAAAATTCTTCTTTATCTGTGGTCTGACGAAGACACCGGCTTTGACCTTTGCCTCAGACAGCTTAGGGAAGAAGTCTTGAAGGCTGCCGACTCCTTATCTTGAGCTCTGACAAATTGTTTCATAAGGCCCAAGTTGATGTGCAGTGGTGGCGTCAGCACCTTCCGGGGGTCCACCAGTGGCTCCCACTTGACGTTGTTCCTCCCAACAGAGAACTCGGTCCACTGTAGCCAGTCCCGCCTGTGGTAGTGCGCCTTTGTGTCCCTGCTGTCCCAAAGGCAAAGATAGCAGGGAAACTTGGTAAAACCGCCTTGGAGACCAATCAGGAATGCCACCATTTTGAAGTCTCCTATGACTTCCCAGCCATACTCATCATACTTCAAGGCGTCCAGCAAGGTCTTGATGCTGTTATAATCCTCTTTGAGGTGCACCGAGTGAGCCAGGGGAAGAGATGGGTACTTGTTACCATTATGGACCAGCACGGCTTTGAATATTACTTTAGTATAAGTACGTTAATTTGGATTCATATGTTGTTTTTCTCTGACTTTATGTGAACGAAAAGACACAAATTCACCCGTTTTCTCATTGGAAATAGGTAAATTTCAAAATATCACTGTTCTGGTCACAAAAGCAAAGTTTGTGAGGAATAATAGCCATTTTCTATACTTTTGAGGCATAAGAAATTAGGAAATATCACTTACAACCCAGGGGGGTAGTGGTGGCTCAGCAGTTAAGGCTCTGGGTTACTGATCAGAAGGTCAGGGGCTAAAGCCCCAGCACTGCCAAGATGCCACTGTTGGGCCCTTGCCCAGTATTTAGAAACAACCATTGCCATGCAAAACTTGTGTTCATGATGTCACTGTATTCCAAAATCTCAGTTTCACCAGATCCAAATCCATCCATTTTGAAAAGTCTTCACTTTGGTAGACATTTTCAAAAACTTAAATTTTCAGTGACCTAAAACGCCATTAACGTGTGGATAAATGGCCAAAAAGCAGAGAAAACTCACTCAGTTAAGGTCTTAAAGTCTCTACTAATGAGCTGATTAGTTAAATGAGTTGTGTTAAATAAGAAAGACATCCAATATATGGGGATAGGATTGAGAACAACTAAACTAAAGAACAGTTTCACAAGTGCACCCATAAACATTCAGTTCATATGCCAAACTATTCAATCCAGCTTCATTGCTTTCGTAGATGCATTCTGAATCTAGAAGTGGAGCAATGTTGCTTTAAAGACAAAGAAATTATGCCATTTTGTTCAATTGAAAGATGCAATAATCCATCATCCACTGAAATAATTTTGTTGACATTGGCTGCAGAGAGATTTTGGCAATTGAAACAGTGTTTGACAAGTGGATATATTGGTTGGAAAGAGCCCATCACCCTTTCATGGCATTCAAGGATTATAGACACGCAGGCGATTTACTGTAAAATCAGCCAAACATGTCAACCCTTGTCAAGCGTGCCAGGCATTAATGTTTAACATGTTTAACTTCACTTTAAACATGGATGAACCCCAGGGAATGGATAATCCAGACACCAGATCAACTGTTTCCATAGTTACCACCATGTACCACCCGTTGTTTATCTCACAATCATTCACATGTTAAATACTTTGACTTGTTCTGGTTACTAAGTCTTGTTTGCCATCACTAACACCTTGTTTTATCGGTATTCTTTGTTTTTGATCTGGCCCATTCCATTGAGTGTTCCTCCTTGGATTCTCTCTTGGTTTTGACCTTGCTTGACCTCAAACCCTCATGAAACAGTGGCTGTTGGAATTAGGATGCAAATAATGTGAGAGGGATGACATGGCTTTGTTTGCTAATTAGCATTGAGATGTCAGGTACTATCATGGGACAGAGGCATTATTGCACATAGCAACAGAAGCATCAAAAGTTAGGTAGCACAGGGAGGGAACAGGTTAATTTGGCAGCTTATAAGGGCAGATCTCAAGAGTGCGATTTCAAATTCCAATACAACCACACTGTCAATTGAAAATCAATGTGGTGAGATCCTCATTTTCTATCTACGTATAATGAAAAGGTCACGTAGCCTAGTGGTTTATGCACATGCTCTAAAATGTTAAAGGACCAATACAGTGCATCCGGAAAGTATTCACAGCGCTTCACTTTTTCCACATTTTGTTATGTTACAGCCTTATTCCAAAATGGATTAAATTCATTATTTTCTCCAAAATTCTACAAACAATACCCCATAATGACAACGTGAAAGAAGTTTGTTTTAAATCTTTGCAAATTTATTAAAAATAAAAAATGAAAAAAAAAAAAAATCACATGTACATAAGTATTCACAGCCTTTGCTCAATACTTTGTTGAAGCACCTTTGGCACCAATTACAGTCTCAAGTCTTTTTGAGTATGATGCTACAAGCTTGGCACACCTATTTTGGGCAGTTTCTCCCATTCTTCTTTGCAGGACCTCTCAAGCTCCATCAGGTTGGATGGGGAGCATCGGTGCACAGCCATTTTCAGATCTCTCCAGAGACGTTCAATCGGGTTCAAGTCTGGGCTCTGGCTGGGCCACTCAAGGACATTCACAGAGTTGTCCTGGAGCCACTCCTTTGTTATCTTGGTTGTGTGCTTAGGGTCGTTGTCCTGTTGGAAGATGAACCTTCACCCCAGTCTGAGGTCCAGAGTGCTCTGGAGCAGGTTTTCATCAAGGATGTCTCTGTACATTGCTGCATTCATCTTTCTCTCGATCCTGACTAGTCTCCCAGTTCCTGCCTCTGAAAAACATCCCCATAGCATGATGCTGCCACCACCATGCTTCACTGTAGGGATGGTATTGGCCAGGTGATGAGCGGTGCCTGGTTTCCTCCAGACATGACGCTTGCCATTCAGGCCAAAGAGTTCAATCTTTGTTTCTCATGGTCTGAGAGTCCTTCAGGTGCCTTTTGGCAAACTCCAGGCGGGCTGTCATGTGCCTTTTACTGAGAAGTGGCTTCCGTCTGGCCACTCTACCATACAGGCCTGATTGGTGGCGTGCTGCAGAGATGGTTGTTCTTCTGGAAGGCTCTCCTCTCTCCACAGAGAAATGCTAGAGCTCTGTCAGAGTGACCATCGGGTTCTTGGTCACCTCCCTGACTAAGGCCCTTCTCCCCTGTTTGCTCAGTTTGCCAGCTCTAGGAAGAGTCCTGGTGGTTCCAAACTTCTTCCATTTATGGATGATGGAGGCCACTGTGCTCATTGGGACCTTCAATGCTGCAGAAATTTTTCTGTACCCTTCCCCAGATCTGTGCCTCGATACAATCCTGTCTCGGAGGTCAACAGACAATTCCTTGGACTTCATGGCTTGGTTTGTGCTCTGACATGCACTGTTAACTGTGGGACCTTATATAGACAGGTGTGTGCCTTTCCAAATCATGTCCAATCAACTGAATTTACCACAGGTGGGCTCCAATCAAGTTGTAGAAACATCTCATGGATGATCAGTGGAAACAGGATGCACCTGAGCTCAATTTTGAGTGTCATGGCAAAGGCTGTGAATACTTATGTACATGTGATTTTTTTTTGTTTTTTATTTTTAATAAATTTGTAAAGATTTCAAACAAACTTCTTTCATGTTGTCATTATGGGGTATTGTTTGTAGAATTTTGAGGAAAATAATGAATTTAATCCATTTTGGAATAAGGCTGTAACAACAAAATGTGGAAAAAGTGAAGCCAATATTTTTTTTGTTACGCATTAAAAAAAATACATATTTTTACTGCCATAGAAAACCATTATAGAACTTTTAACGTGGCTTAATGTCCTAATACAGTGGCCTTGAAAGACCAAAATTATTTTGCTTAAGCTCAATCGACAGCATTTGTGGCATAATGTTGATTACCACAAAAAATTATTTCAACTTGTCCCTCCTTTTCTTTCAATTTTTAAAAAAAATCTGAGGCACTTACAGTAGAAGTGAATGGGGCCAATCCGTAAACATTAAAATACTCACTGTTTCAAAAGTATAGCTACAAGACGTAAACAATATGTGTGTTAACATGATTTTAGTGTGATAAAATCGCTTACTACTGTGTTGTTACATCCAATTTTACAACTTTGTTGCCACGATGACGTGATGCCGTAAACCATGTAATCCTGCAAAATCGATGATTTAAACAACTTTACAGTGCAAATAATACACTATTTTTAACAGAAGAATTAATGCAAGTGTTTTATGAAATTATAAGTTTCACATTTCTGCCTTTAAACCCTCAAAAATTGGCCCCATTCACTTTCATTGAAAATGTCTCACTGTAACTCTGATTTTTGCTATTTATAAAGGAAAGGTTGGAATGAGTCAAAATGATTTTTTGTGGTAATCAGAATGCTGACGATTGAGCTTAACTTGAATTAAACCCAGAATATTCCTTTAAACGTTTTCCTCCATAGAAAACCATTATAAATAAAACACTTACCGTGGCTTAATGTACTTAAGACAGTTAAAATTAACCAAATTAAATTTGCCCCTTATTGATAATGGCTTAACTGGAATGAAAGCAAAGAAATCTGACTGTCAGTATGAAGGACTTAACATGGTCAATGTTACAAATTTGCTTACATTTAATTAATGAGCTAGAAAAAAGTAGATTTTGACAAAATAAAAAAATAAAAATAAAAATTATATATATATATATATATATATATATATATATATATATATATATATATATATATATATATATATATATATATATATATATATATATAATGTATATATGTATGTAATAGTTGAAGTCAGAAGTTTACATACACCTTAGCCAAATACATTTAAACGTCCTGGTTACTTTCGTAACCTCCGTTCCCTGATGAAGGGAACGAGACGTTGTGTCAATGTAGTGACACTAGAGGTCACTCTTGGGAGCCTCAAACACCTCTTATTTTGAAAAAAGGCCAATGGGAATTGGCAAGTGGAATTTGCATGCCACTCCCCCGAACATACGGGTATAAATGGAGCTGGCTCGCAACCACTCATTCAGGTTTTGTGCTGAGGAGCCGAGACAAGGTCCCAGTCATTTCAGCAGGTAGTTCAGTATTGTGGCAAGAGGGACACAATGTCTCATTCCCTCCATCAGGGAATGGAGGTTACGAAAGTAACCAGGACGTTCCCTATCTGTCACTCACTCGACGTTGTGTCGATGTAGTGACACTAGGGGTCCCTATACGAAACGCCACAATAAGTTGAACTGTGTTACTGGTGGTGCGAGATGGGCAGAACGCTATGTGCCTCATAGCCAGCACACCAGTCTGTCACGTAACCTCCCCCAACGCTCTTATGAGTGTCGAACGGTCCTTTGGGAACAAGTCGACTTGCTCAACAAATAGGGACAGTGGAATTTTGTTTACCGGCTGAGGGCCATAAGTGTCTACGTCGGGGGGAGTCACTCTCAAGGGAAGACACCGCGGAGACCACACCCCACCCGGGGGGGGGGGGGGGGGGGTGGGCATTTCGAGTGGAAATACGTCACATGGACTTACCGAGTCTTGTCGGAAGTATGTCATGTAGAGAAGTCCCATGGTAGGTCCTACCCAAAGGGGGAGGAGCTCTACAAACACGGTGACAAGGAAGACACAGTTTACCAACAGGGAAATGATTTAGCGAAAGATATATCACATGGGGTCACCTATGGGGAACCAATGCATTTGGAGCACTTACCCCAGTACAGGGCTTAGTTAGCACATGTACAGGGCCGGCAGTGAGTTTGTCCGCAAACTCATCTGCCACAGGGCTAAGGAGGAAAGTCATCCAGGGATAACAACTTGTGAACATGACTGGGAGTCAAAAGCGCATGTCTTCACCTCAGGGGAGGGGAAAGGCGCTATGCACAAGCAGTACACCCGGCCAGCTGTCCCGGAACTCACCTGCTCGTACCTGACAATGTATGGGACGAGACCGGCTCAACCCAGAGATTGTAGACCCTCGCAAAGGTGTTGGGTGTTGCCCAGCCCGCTGCGCTGCAGATGTCTGCCAAAGAGGTGCCATTGGTCAGGGCCCAGGAGGCCGCCACACTCCTAGTAGAGTGGGTTCATAGCCCCACGGGGGGTGGCACATCCTGAGTGTGATATGCCATCAGGATGGTGTCAATGACCCAATGAGCGATCCTCTGTTTGGAGACAGCACTCCCTTTCCGCTGTCTGCCAAAGCAGACAAAGAGCTGTTCGGAGCTCCTAAAGCTCTGCGTGTGATCCAAATAGATGCGTAAAGCACACGCCGGACACAGCAACGCCAAGGCTAGGTCTGCCTCCTCCCGGGTCAGCGCTTGCAGGTTCACCACCTGATCCCTAAACGGGGTCGTGGGAACTTTGGGCACATAGTCCGGTTGGGGTCTCAGGATCATGTGAGAGTAAACCGGACCGAAATCCAGGCACGTTTCGCTGACAGAGAACACTTGAAGGTCACCTACCCTCTTGATTGAAGTGAGCACAGTCAGGAGGGCAGTCTTCAAAGAGAGTGCCTTATGCTCAACTGACTCCAGGGGCTCAAAGGGAGCTCCCCGTACACCCCGAAGGACTACAGAGAGGTCCCACGAGGGGATGAGGTGCGGTCTGGAGGGATTCAACCTCCTAGCGCCTCTCAGGAACCTGATGATCAAGTTGTGCTTCCCCAAATACTTACCATCTACTGCATTGTGATGTGCCGAAATGGCGGCTACATACACCTTCAAGGTGGAGGGGGACAGCCGCCCCTCCAGCCTCTCCTGCAGGAAGGAAAGCACCGATCCGACTGCGCATCTCTGGGGGTCTTCACGTCGGGAAGAACACCACTTAGCGAACAGACGCCACTTCAAGGCATACAGGCGTCTCATAGAGGGAGCCCTAGCCGGAGTGATCGTGTCTGCCACCACGGGTGGTAGGCCACTTAAGTTTTCTTCATCCCGTCCAAGGGCCAGACGTGGAGATTCCAGAGGTCTGGTCACGGGTGCCAGATGTTGCCCTGTCCCTGAGAAAGAAGGTCATTCCTAAGGGGAATTCACCGGGGGGGGGGGGGGGCTGTCACGAGGAGTGTGAGGTCCGAGAACCACATCTGGGTGGGCCAGTAGGGTGCTACATAGGACGACCTGCTCCTCATTCTCCCTAATCAAAGGCCGGAGCCACCGTAGGGCGAGCAGTACTGCCAACAACTCGAGGCAGTTGATGTGCCAACGCAGCCGCGGGCCAGTCCGGCGGCTGCATGCCCGTTGCATACAGTGTCCCAGCCCGTCTTGGAGGTGTCCGTCTTAACCACGATGTGCCTGGAGACCTGCTCTAGGGGAACCCCTGCCCGTAGAAATGCTAGGTTGGTCCAAGGGCTGAAGAGGCGGCGACAGATCGGCGTGATGACCATGCGATGTGTCCCACGGCGCCATGCCCATCTCGGGACTCGAGTCTGAAGCCAGTGCTGAAGCTGTCTCATATGCATCAACCCGAGCGGTGTTGAGGATGCCATATGCCCCAGGAGCCTCTGAAAAAGTTTCAGTGGAACCGCTGTCCTCCATCTGAATGCCTTCAGACAGTTCAGCACTGACTGTGCGTGCTCGTTTATGAGGTGCGCCGTCATCGAGACTGAGTCTAACACCAAGCCGAGAAAAGAGATGCACTGAACTGGTGAGAGCTTGCTCTTTTCCCAGTTGACCCGAAGCCCCAGCCGGCTGAGGTGCATGAGCATCAGGTCCCTATGTGCACACAACACATCCCGAGAGTGAGCTAGGATTAGCCAGTCGTCGAGATAGTCGAGTATGCGGATGCCCACTGCCCTTAGCGGGGCAAGGGCTGCCTCTGCGACCTTCTTGAAGACGCGAGGGGATCAAGGACAGGCCGAAGGGGAGGACCTTGTACTGGTACGCCCGGCCCTCGAAAGCTAACCGCAGGAAGGGTCTGTGTCGAGGTAAAACTGAGACGTGGAAGTACACATCATTCAGGTCTACAACCGCGAACCAATCTCGATGCCGGACGCTCGCTAGAATGCGTTTTTGTGTCAGCATCTTGAACAGGAGTCTGTGCAAAGCCTTGTTCAGTACTCGCAGGTCCAAGATTGGCCGCAACCCACCGCCTTTCTTCGGTACGATGAAGTAGGGGCTGTAAAACCCCTTCTTCATCTCGGCCAGAGGGACAGGTTCTATTGAAACCTTCTGTAGAAGGGTAGCGATCTCCGCACGCAAGGAAGCGCCGTTCTCGCCCTTCACCGAAGTGAAGCGGACGCCGCTGAACCTGGGCGGTATATATATATACACACACACACACACACACAAATAAAAGTTATGGCGTAAAATGAAGACATGTAAAAATGTAAGCCATTTCATGGTGCCAGTTTGCTAATTTGAGTGCATGTTGACATTAAAGCAAAAGTTGCACGCACAAAATCCTAAGGAATTCTGACATTCATGTAAATTTCTCAACCTTTTTACTCAAATTGCTGTGCCGAATATATAATTTATAATTAGGTTTTGTATTAGTTTATAAAAAAGTGGAGTGGGGGGCCTGAGTAGCTCAGTGGTAAAAGATTCTGCCTACCACCCCTGGAGTTCACCAGTTTGAATCCCAGGGCATGCTGAGTGACTCCAGCCAGCTCTCCTAAGCAACCAAATTGGCCCGGTTGCTAGGGAGGGTAGAGTCACATGGGGTAACCTCCTCGTGGACGCTATAATGTGGTTCGTTCTCGGTGGGGCACGTGGTGAGTTGAGCGTGGATGCCGCGGTGGATGGCGTGAAGCCTCCACACGCGCTATGTTTCCGTGGCAACGCACCCAACAAGTCATGTGATAAGATGCGCTGGTTGACGGTCTCAGACACAGAGGCAGCTGGGATTCGTCCTCCGCCACCCGGATTGAGGCAAATCACTACGCGACCCCGAGGACTTAAAAGCGCATTGGGAATGCCAAATTGGGTGAAAAAGGGGAGAAACCCCTACCCCCCAAAAGTGGAGTGTGTTAGGATCTTCTTATTGCTGTTGGAAAATGCTTCCTCAGGAACCTTTTGATGAGATCGCACGCAATGGGTGAACAATGTTAAAACATAATTTGCCACTCAGTGGCAGTTCAATGACAAATCGCAAAATGGAATGGAAATATAATATTGTCCTTGAAAATAAAAAAATGTCTCACCACCGCTCACATACAGTTGCAAAATGACAGTGCACAGCCATTTATAGGATAACAGCCTTCATCGGTCAAGTCTGAAAAACCAAATTAAAGCAACTGATGCAGAACCTTCAATTGCTCATTTTTGTGGCAGTTTTAAACACACAGACATGTCTTCACCATCAAATGGGAAGTATTGCCCTGGCAACACCTTGGCCCAGCCTGAGGAGCTGACTGACAGGGCAATGTTTTTGTTAGGAATGAGAGTTGGACAGGCTGCTTGGTATTCTGCCACTCTCTGTAAATTTCTCCTGTCATGCGTTTTGCCTCTCACTTTCTCATCTCTCCTGCACACACTTAACTAACCATTCACACCCTTGCATTCATTCTTTTTATTCACTTTAAAATCAACATGAAATCAAAATTGGCCTTGTTTACTTGCTTTATACACATTCCTGGTCTTGTTTTGAACGATTCATCACTGCATGTTATTTATAAGGGAAAAAATGTTTGTCTTCGTAATCTCATCAAAATTTAATAACTAGGGATGGGGCGATATGTTTATCTCACGATTCAATCGAAAAAGATGTACGATATTAGGTTAACGATTCGATATAATCTAGATTTGATACAATAACACTTAAATGATGAAGTATGATAAAAAATATTTGAGTAAAATGCACATTATAATTGGGATAATCCACGGCTAGGTGTGCGTTAAACAATTTTAAATGCACGACGTGGAGGTGAAGAACCACCTGATGTGAAGCGGAGGCATTAAAATCGTTTAACACACACCTAGCAATGGATTATCCCGCTTATACCATGATCACTTGCCAGAATTGATTAGTTACAGCTGTAATAAATTTTTTGCAGCACAGATTTTGACTGGAAGAATAAAAAATAATGGTTAATTTTATCTAAGGGCCGTTAGATCTGCAGCTCTGCCTGTTTTAAATCAGACGCAGAGAAAAAGTAGTGCGACCACACAATCCAGTAATAATAATATCCACAGAATCTAGAGGGGTTGGCACTAATGAGAAAATGTATTATTTAATATTTATTCATTGTCATTTTCACATTAATGTGGAAAAACTGACGTTACAAACGTGTCAGTGACTGTAAAAGTAGCACTTACTATTAGACAAGGGGAAAACCATTCAAAACACTCTCTGGAACCTGCAGATTTTGACCTCTGAGATTTCGGTGTGCTATCTATAAAGGCTGCACGATTGACTGATTTAATGAAATCACAGTTTGTCCTTGCACGGTAGCGCTTCATCGCAAAACGCGTTCTACTGCTTTTTGTAAACAACTGCATTTCTCCTTCAGCGTTTAAGTCAGAGATGTGTGAGTGCAAGGTGGCCTCTACTGGCTCTAGGCGGCACTTCAGCATGGAAACATAATATACACAACACATTACAGTTTAAAATCGTCTTGCATCGCCTTGCTGGACAGCGAAAGACGCATTTAATAGGTCCTGATTTCAGTCTCTCACCCTCTGTGCAAAACAAGCTGAATTCCATTATATTAGCTATGCTGAAAGTTGTTAGGAAATGTTTTCAATTGCTAAAGTTCACTCTGCTTGCTCTGTAATGTTATGTTGCTATGGTTACAAACAGCACATTAATATCGAACGTTGATTAAAACTGACCGGAACTACCTGTGCATTCAACGATTTGAACTGCACGCATTCCAGCCAATCAGAATCGAGTATTAGAACAGACCATGCTATAATACACAATATAAACACTCAAAGTTCAAATAATAGTTTCTAATATACCTTTTTTCTATAAGAAAAAAAATCACAAACAAATAAACCTTCAAAAATAGTTGGCTACATTCAGGGTGATCAGGTACATGACAATCAATAGAACACAACAGAACCTGTCCGAAAAAAAATATGTGAAATTGTTTTATTTTATTTTATTTTATATAATTTGTCGTCATTACAATAATCACACATATAATGAACTTTTTATAAAGATAAAAATTCTACATTCTCTCAATTAATATTATACCATGAAATTATATGTATAATAGTGATATGAGCTGTCACTGTTTAAGAAAATGTGTATATAAATGAGTATTTGCATTGAGTTTACATTCATTTGTACAAAAAGCGCTAAAATGGTACTGTCATTTTAAGAGTTTAATGAGCATCTTGCAGTGTTCCGGTTCAGCAAACAAATAAGAGATAGGAGTTTCTCGGTTTCTTTACCGCATCCATGCATGTGTGATTAACATGTTTCATTTTACTTTTTGATCAACAACTCACTAGAACAGAAAAGATTTTAAAAGACACTTTATTCAATGAAAGTGGAGAGTGCGGATCTCATCTTTGATGGACACACATTTCACTGAAGAATTGCAAGATGATTTTCCATAAATTCCATTACTTAAATTACTTAAAGCTACATTCAAGCACTTTAGGCACTTCAAGGATCTTGTAAACCTGTAAACAGTGTGGAAAAAAGAGAGATTTTGATGTTTGATGGGTCATTTAATTTATGATCACATGGACATAAAACAATGTTGCAAATTTCTAAATATTGAGTTTTGCCTAGCAAGTACAGTGCTACCTCCTGAACAAATGACTCATATCAGTCAGTTAATTTTAGGGAATGAAAACATACTGAACCGCAAGTCATTAATTTCCTCATGTCCAACTGAAAATGAACCAAGAACTGTTACTGTGTTACTGTTTGTGTACTTAAGGCTTGTGAGACTAAAATCGGAGTAATTACAGGATGGATGTTGATAAGCCGTGTGTAAAGATACACAACGATTCAGAACCGTAATCCTTAAATTCCTTACAATTCCCATCCATACACATTATACATTTTGTTGGAATTATTGAGATTTTATCATATTTAAAACACACCTTTTGCAAAAAAAAAAAAAAATTCTGTTAAAATGTGAAATGATTTTATCATTTGGTAAATCCAATAAGAATTGCATTCTGTATTTTGAAATATTTCTTCCTCGAAAGTAAACAATCCTTAATGGAACCTACAGAAACCAGAATCTCTTAGAGGAATCGGTATCAGAACTGGAATCAGGAGTTTAAAATCCTTAAGATACTCAACCCTCGTCCGCTTGGCAGCAGCGGGCTTTTAGTTACATGCTATTGGATTAATTGCAAATATAAGTTTCCCACTGGGAAATTGCATGTGTGAAAGTAATTGAAGTTGGACAATAAAGTCAGAAAGTCAAGATTTATTTGCAACACCAGATCCCAACTTGGGTAGCCACATCGACTGGTTTCGAGAGGTTTTGTGTCCTTGGACAGTAATAAAATTCCTTGATAAAATTAACATGATAAAACGACACGTCTATACTATCTTTGTAAAGTTATTCCTTTCAGAACGTGATTGTTGCGAAAAATAAAAGATGCAATATTTTTTTTTTTATTCGTCTTTGCAATAACTTTAATGGCTGTAATTTATATATCTAATTGAGTAGGTTAATTTAATCAAAAGTCAGCAACAGCACAAATAACCTGAACCGGGATTGAAATACCCTTGATGAGGCCTTTATTGCAGCATTTTTCCTGAAGTGCTTCCTTCTCTTTTTGTATAATATTTTTTGTACATTTGTATATTTGTACTGAAATAAAGCCAAACACTAAATAATACTTCATTTTGATTGACAGATCAAAACATAAACACAATGGCAGTCGACATATGACTTTTCCTCTTGGAAATATCCGATCAGCATCTAAAGGCAGAGCGAAAGTATCATTATTCCACGATCATGCACTGGTCTGGCTGTTTAACCACTCAGGGTTCATTTTGTGAAATGACTCATCTCCCTGGAGGTTTTCAATCAATAAAGTTTTTTAATCAAATTAATTACATGGTATGGCAATTAATGCGTTTTCTGAGAAAGCCGCTCAAATAACAATAATTCAAAATATAGTGATTCAATAATTATTAAAAGTTTTATTTAAATTAAAAATAAAATGTATATTATAAAAAATAATACAGATAATTAAAATGCATTACATTATTTTGGCACACAAGTGAAGCATTAAAAAAAAATGATACAAAAAGTGGCTTTAGAGTGCAATATATAGTTTATTTCCATATTATTAACATAAACCTATCATTGATCGAGATTTATTATAAGGGCTTATCTAAGAACGCATCAATGTACACCTGCTTCTGACGGAGTGGTCTCGGTTGGGTCACATCATAAACGTACTGTTTTTAGGTCACTGTGTCAAATTAAACGAAGTTTGAATCTTAGAAAAACATGTCTTGAGATCCCTGCCTTCTGATTTGCGCTCCATCAAGCTGTGTTTGAACGCAAGAACGTGTGTTACCTGCTCTCGGTAAGTGTGGTTTGTTCTCTGTCTGTTTAAGCTGCGCGTTGTCTATACAGCTGGAGCTTCGCTTACTGCCCCCTGGAGAAAACAGGGGGTACTACAAGCTTGAATTGCTCAAATTTTAGGAATATTCCTTATTACGGTCTGGGGACATTATTAATTGTGTTCATTTTTTTATGCTTTATTTTTTTATATAATTAATCATACCGAATTAACACATTAAATCGACAGCCCTAATTAAAATACTTATTATATGTGGATCAAATACAGGTACATACAAGATTCTTTGTGTGAGCTACACACAAAGCAAGCTGAGAACTGTATTCCTAAATTACTTTATTGCTTTATTGTTTTATACATCAGTTAATCAATACTGTGTCTAAATGGTAAACTTCGCATTGGCCCTTTTAGAAGCATGGTAACAGAGATTATTTAGCAGAGATGAGCCACTTCTATTAAAATGAATGGGAGAAATTGGAATGCCCAATGGCAGCCAACGGTCAAAGGATGTAGAAAGGAAGTCCCGCCTTAGATACAGACATCGCCTGTCAATCAACTCGACAACGTGCATGTGCATTAGCTATACAAGCTGAGAACATTTTGTTTTTTAGCATAATCTTAGGTAAAGAAGTTCAATTTAAGATACCAGTATTGTCAGATTTTACTGCTGATTTGAAATATGTCCTTTGATTGTAATCTTGACTAACCGTTTAGGAGATTTCGTTTTTTCCCATTAAAGTAGATAGGAGCTGCACTGGCATGACTGGAAATAGCCTCACGAGAGCATTCCAAAGACGGCCGTGGCATTGTTTTGCGGCCCCCTTCAGTTTATTGCGGCCCCCTTTATCATATCACAGGCTTGTTTCGCGGCCAGCCCACCAGGAGAAGTCCCGGTTCTCCCGATGGTCAGTCCGCCTCTGGTTGCAATACTCAAACCGCTGCATAAAAACACATTGTAGATAGAACTCATTGATAATTGTGACTCAATGTGTGTAGATCTACATGGAATGTTGTATTTGCAGATAATTACATGACAGTTACATGACTTTGGCTACATTTTTGCAAAATGAAATTACATGGTTCAATAGACGTTTCATGGCAGTTCTGAGGTGAAATATCCACTGTATGGCGCTAAAAGAGAGTTAAATGTTCTCCAAAACAGATGAGGTTTTTAAGGTTAATATGCTATTGGGTTTTAAATCAAAAAAAAAAAAAAAAAAACAACCTCCCTACCCTAAACCTTAAACCTTAACTTATACCGATAGTGTCAGAAAGAGCAGATAAAAAACGCAACCATGTCATTTTGCACTAGAACAAGCTTGTAAATGTACAGTAGTTGGTTATGTAATGCAAACTTTAAATGTAAGTCATCTGTTGTAGTAAAAGTGTTTCGATGTCATAAGATAGCATTGTGTTTGGAACGGGGTGAAAAGTGAAATGGAATTAAAGTCGTTGTTGTAGCGCCTGTTGTGTTTATTTCACCAGGAAGTTATACTGCTGTGATGCGTACAACAAGCCACGAGTAAAGTGATTCTGTGAGACCTGGTTGTGTATTTGACACTTTTACCGATTAGTTCACTGTGGCAGTTGTAATTGTATTCTCGATTATTTATTCAATTCATTGTGCACTTGGTGTGTATATGAGTTTTGTCAGGGCACAAGGACAGCTTGGGAATCCAGCATACATTAATGTCAGACCCACACTATCTATAATCACATATGTCCAGAACATCTCTCGGGACGTGCACTCGCTCACCGCCACATGTGGACGTGACTGACATGCAGACGCTCCTCAAACCCTACTCTCCTGATTTATGCCAATAAATGAAGCGTCTCTCTCCTGCACCCTCCCTCCTTCTCTCTCTCTCTTTCTCCTCCTCTCCGTTCACCCTCTCTCCCTCCCTGAATCGCAGCCACACTGGTTGGATCTCACAAAAGGAAGGGAAATGCACGCAGACCCAGCAAGGTGGAGAATACAGGGGAAAGTTGCGTCTAGCGGCTGAGAGGGAACGCACACGGCAGGGATCCACCGGAGATGTGAGAGGTCCCGGCGGCCACCCATCCCCCTGTCTGCTCCAGAAGACTCCAGGGCAATGACCTGGGAGAACTAAGAGCTTCTGCGGGTGGCTCGCTAAGAGCTTTCTGTAAACCCCCACCTGTGCAACTGCCAGCGGGCACTTGAGATGCCCAAATAGGAGGGCATGACTGGTGGGGCTGAAACCGGTTGATGCATACAAACGCTCCTTGAGAAACAGGTAAGGTTCAAGCTGCCTGCTTTAACCTCTGAAAGGATCAGTATAATCCTCCGTAGGGAAGGACGGTCTATTCCTTGGGGTTTCTTTCTCATTCTCAAGAAAACTCTACTTATTGTTGTAGGATTGGCATGTTTTGAGTGAAACTGCTGATAAGTTTAGAAATATGAAGTAGATACTTGCAATCAGAGCTCGTGATGTTGACATGCTTGGAAAGATCCTCATTAAAATTCAGAGTGTGTGGCGAAGCAGACGATAAAATAAAAAATTAACTACGCCTTTAGGAATCTTTTCCATTTCTAGGTTTCATTTTAAATGAAGAGACTGATGAACCATAGTCATAATTTAAAGCTCACATACATGCAACGATATCTTCTAAGTGCTTTACCTTATACTTCAGGTTGCCTTGCAATGCCTAGACGCATTAATGCAACATTGACTGTGGAAATGCTTGATTTGCAGTGGGTTCTGTAAAAGCCACTGGGGGGTTAGTGCCAGTAAAACATTCACACACGTGTGTATATATTGCACCTCTGCCCTATTTCAGTGCAGCCAATATGCGCTAATGAGCTAAATAGCCGTATTCAACGCATTCTGTGTACACACAATCAGCTGTGTTTACATTTTCGTGCTTTTCTTGCATCGCTTTGAATAACGATGACTGATTCTTAAAGACAAATCTCTGGCACCCTTGCAGAAAATCTCCATTTGTTGCTGGATGAGTTGCAGAATTGCATTGGCGACTGAGCTGTAGGTGAAATGTTGTTGTGGTCTTAATAGGAAGGTATGACTAAATGATTTAAATTTTTTCTTTTCTTTGCTTTAACCAATAAAGTGATAGTTAACCCAAAAATGAAAGTTTTGTTATTATTTATTCATACTCTCATGTTGTTTCCTGGAATGTAAAAGGAGATTTTAGGCATTATGTTAACCTCAGTTACCAGTCACTTTCATTGCACACACACACACATATATATATATATATATATATATATATATATATATATATATATATATATATATATATATATATATATGTTTTTTTGTTTTTTTTCAAACAATGAAAGTAAATGGTGACTCAGAGCAGGGTCAGAAATTAAGGGGGGCTCGAGGGAAAATGCCACCAAAAGTGACAAAAATGCCTGAAATGTGGGTGCAAAAATACCCTCGTAATTTGTTTTCAGTTTTTATAGGGCTGTCAATCGATTAAAAATTTTAATCAAATAAATTACATGATATGCTGATTAATTAATTGAATTAATCGCATTTAAATATTTGCCAAGAAGGGCCCCCAAATAATAATAATTCAATATATTATGATTCAATAATTGTATTTAAATAATTATAATAAATATATACAAATATATACATATAATAATCATAATAAAAAACACAATAAAATAAAATAAAAAAGCATTACATTATAGTGGCAGAGGAGTAAAGCATTGATAAGAAAATACAAAAAGTGGCCTTATTTTTAATTTTCATATTATTGAACACAAGCCTATCATTAGCCTACAGTCCACATTGATCCATTTTGCAATTGAATTTGTCAATCTGTCCGAGATAGATGTATTATAAGGGGCTGTCTAAGGACTAAGGACACATGCTTCAGACTGATGCTTTTGGAGCATCTCGCTTTGGTTGCGTTGTGTTATAAACAGCATTTTTAGGTTGCTGTGTCAAGTTAAATGAAGTTTGAAACTTAAAAAAACATGTCTTGAGATCCCTGCATTCGTAATTGCGCTCCATCCAGCTGTGTTTGAACGCAAGAATGTGTTCTCATCTTGTGCTGTTGCTAGTTTCAAGCCCAAGTGTGGTTTGTAGTCCGTACAGTTGCGCACTACCTATACAGCTGGAGTTTCGCATATTGCCCCCTGCTGAAAACAGATGGCACTTCAAGCTTGAATTGCTCCAATGGTAGGAATGTTCCTTATTATGGACCAAGGACATGATTAATTGTGTGTGTTTTTTTATTTTTTTTAATTTTTTATATATATAATTTATCACCCTGAATTAACCCAAGTTTTTTTATTTACAACATCTGATGTACTGTAGTTCTTAATATTCTATTTTAAGCCTAGTTATAAACATCATATAAATTATCATTTGATAAAATCTTATGGGTTGAAGGTAATATATTCTCAATCTACTTATTTAAATTAAAAACCAGTTAATTAAGTATTTGAATAAAAGAATGACACAATAGCCTATATTTTCAAGTGGTCAAGTGGTGGTCAAGTGGCTTTTATTGTCATTTCAACCATATAGAGCTGGTACAATACACAGTGAAACAAAACAACGTTCCTCCAGGACCATGGTGCTACATAAAAACAAAATGAAACAACATAAAACAAACACAGAACTACATGAGACTACACACAGACCTATAAATTTCTACATAAAGTGCATGTGCAAACGTGTGCAAACAGTACAAGATGGTACAATAATTGCTGAAACAGGACAATAGGCGCAGTAAGAGACAGTGTAGCACCGACCAGCACACAGTTCTAGTGTGAAAGTGTCAGATGAAACAAGTAGTGCAAAAAGATATTACAATATAATAGAAAATGCTGTGAATGTAAACATAACATACTATGACATAGTATTCAGCAGATAAGCTTATACTTTATATGGACTTAGCAGTTATTGGGGTAGCAGCCAGGTAGAAGTGACAAGAAATTAAGTACAATATTTTATAAATACAGTAGCAGCAAATAAATTCGGGTAGATAATACAGAAATGTGCAAAATTGCAAAGGGAGTCGGATGATGTTCAGTTGAGAGTGTGTGTGTGTGTGTGTGTGTGTGTGTGTTTGTGTTGTCAGTCCAGTCTTTTTTGTTTATGTTTAGAAAAAGTGCCCTCAAACTTAAAAAAAAAAAAAAAAATGCCCCTGAAAATCAAATCCAGGTACAATTATTGCCCCGTTATGAAAAAAATTATTTCTGACATGGACTGAGATTAATTTTCTGCATTTTATTTTTATTTATTTTTTTGGCATCAATTATCCATTTAAACTTTGTATATACTTGGGGACTCGTCTGCTTTTAAATCTGCACCATCATGTCCTCTTTATTCTCAGTGACTGATTCGCTGTCAGGCCCACTGTTTAGGTCCACCTTTACTCACACGTCCAATTCAATCTAATTTGAAATGATTAAACTTGTCATATGGCCTCTTGAGGACCTGACGATTATGTGTGGTTTAGTGTCTGGATAACGCAGTGGTTGGCAAACATCCAGGTAGACGTAGTAGCTGCTTGTAAATGCATCCTCTAAATCAGCGCAATCAGTACTTTTTCAGTTTATGGCACCACGAGAAAGCACTTTTCAAGTGCATTTTTCAAGATTGGACCTGCATAGACATGGTATATCTAGAGATAATTGGGTTTGAAAGACATTAGCTGTCTGGTGTCATACAAGATTCATGCATGGATACTGTATTCGGTGGCAGAAAACCTGAAAAATTGCTTTATGATGCATGACGTTCGATGTAAATATGACAATTAATGTATTTTATATATCACACATTGTATTATATAACCAAAGCTTTAATCGGTCAGCACATTTATAGTGCTGTTTTTTTTTTGTTTTTTTTTTTCATATAGCTTGCTAGCTAACAGGTTGGCTTACTAGTTTAGCAAGCAGATTTCCAAAACATAGGATGGCAGAGGAAAAGTCACTCATGTTTATGAGTAAAGCGCTACCTAATTTGTTAGGAAAAGGGTTTATGTCGGGTTATATTTTCTCGGACCAATCAGGTAGCGCTTTCCTCATGAATATAAAATAACTCTTCCCCTGCTATCCTACGTTTCATTTAACAAGCTATTAGCATGCTGTAAAACGACTAGCCTGCTAGCTTAGCATATACCCTATGTAAATTCCAGCAAATTCTCAGGGCCAGCAAAGCCTTCTCTGCTGGCCTAACATGCCAAATAAATAAATATTTTTCATCCTTTCATTCTCAATCACCTTTTTGCCTATGTATTTTTAATCATTTTCCACTCTTAATTAATCTACAAACAAATAGAGAAAAACGAAAAGTTTATCCAGTCAGAATTTATTCCTTGATGCTTACAAGCAAAGTGTGACAGCTGTTTCACAAATCACATGCCGAAGCAGCATGTGAGTCTGAGCTTCACCCCGTCAGGCCTTCAGAATTTCTTCAGAATCCCTCAACAGTGCAAATGAATGAGCAACTAAAGTCAAATTGTCAGATTCATCAGCCAATCAGATTTATTTATTTGTTCTTGGTGGGTGTGGTCTTTAGGATATGTCCGGTCGAGCCCTTCTAGCTGGATTTGTGTGATGCAATCACACTTTAAGTGATGTACGTAATTTGAAAGCGAAGAGCGCGAGATTGTCATCACTGCCGCTATTGCCATTGAGAAAGAGATCCTTATGGATTTAAAAACACGAGATGTTCTGCATGACTGTGTGATTGCTTAATTTATTAAACAGGAAAAGAGGACTGATTTTCACTTCAAGCAAAGAAGTGATGTCCTGATGTTGTTATAGCAACATCAGGAGTTTTCTAAGTGTAAATTAGGCTGCTTGAGAATTCAGTGTCGGATCAAGTTTTGAAAAGTAGTGCTGTGGAATTATTAGTTAGCTGCGACATAATGTATGGTGCCCAAAGGCATATGGTGTCTTATTCATTGTGAAACTGTGCTTTCTTAATGGCATGAATCACACTGAAGGCCTAGACTTTTAATGCACGGTCCACCACTGGTAAATTCCTACACTACCACAGATATACAGTGATCTTGCACGACACCAGCATTGTTGAGCATAATCAGAGACTATTTAGCAGAGACGGGCCACTTTTATTAAAATGAAAAGAAACGAGAAATTGAAACGGTCAGCGGATGTAGAAAGGAAGTCCCGCCTTACAGGTAAAAGAGCTAATCAACTTTTAGATACAGACATCGCCTGTCAATCAACTCGAGAACGCGCATGTGCATGAGCTATGCAAGCCGGGAAAAATTTGCTTTTTTAGCATTATCTGAGGTAACGAAGCAGAATTTATGATTCCAGTGTTGTCCAGTGTTTATTGCTGATTTGAAATATGTTCTTTGATCGTAATCTTGACCAACCGTTTATAAGATTTCGGTGTTTCCCCATTCAAGTAGATAGGAGGTACACTGTCACGAATGGAAATAGCTTCCAGAGAGTGTTCCAAAGATGGTTGACGGTGGACTTGCTAGAAAGACTTTGGCATAACGTACATAACATGGTTTGGCTAGTAATAGTGCCCCTGCTGGTAACTTCCATAACTGCACCATTATGTGGGAAAAAAGCATATTTTTCCATTGATGGCCATTCAAAAGAAGCTGAGTGTTCTGCTGTACCCTTTTTCTTTTTTTTTTTTTTTTGGAAAGAAACATTGAGATAAATGGGAACATTACATTACATTACATTACAATACCCACATTTTTGCCAAATTATTTTTACATGGCTCTCTGTACGTAACGCGGACATGTACAATTGAAATGAACATTAGAGACGCTACAGCAATAATGATTTTATTAACGTTCACACAAATCACGTGTAAAATGGAAGATTATCAGTTTATAAACACTTACAATTTGCCCTGTTCCTCACACAATGCTATCTCATGACATCAAGACCCTTTTAATATAGTGCATGACTTAAAAGGTGATACATTTGAACTTTTGCATTACATAGCGGACTAGATTTACAAGCTTGTTCAAGTGCGATCTAATTGTGCGGTAGCTCAACTGCTAGAGCGTTGTTGCACTTGCACCACAGTGGTTTTTGTCGACTCGCATGCTCTTTAGGACTCATACCCTGGTTCTTTTGATTTCATGTCAACAACAATGCATCATTAATACCATGATGTATTTTGGTAAGTTTTTTGTTTTGTCAGTGGAGTATTTAGTTGAACCTTCAGGTTTGAATTGTTGTGGACAGGAGTGCCCACAACAATTTTGGGCAGGTAGAATTTAAACTTGAAGTTTAGACATGGTAGAGTGATAGTAAGACTATAGTGGACGGTTGTTGCTGGTTGGCAGTCTGGACATTTTCTGTGTCATTATTAGGTTCCATGTGACACAAGGGAGGTCAGAGGCTGGGCTAAAATTATAAACATGACTTGAGCATTTCAACTGCACTGTAGGTGCTGAAGAAGTCAAAGGCTTGAAGATAATAAACACAGCATGATGTTAGACACAAAGACATTCAGTGACTATAAGATTTTTTTTTTTACCTAGAATTGAATCATCCAAATTGCCATGGGTAAACATTTTAATACAGTCTTCACTTTTACAACTCAACATCTTGCAGATCTTACCTTAAAGGGATAGTTCACCAAAAAAATGTAATTCTGTGATCATTTACTCACCCCCATGTTGTTCCTAGCCCATATGCCTTTCTTTCTTCCACTAGGTGATACAGTAATTTGAACTCTTCTGGCCCTTAAAAAATTACTTTAATTGGTTTGTCTGTAAAGGGTTAAACTTTCGACATATGGAGTCATATGGCAAACAACATGGCGCCGATCACAGCGGAGTTTGTCTTCGGGAGAAACGCCAACAAAACTACATCTGGTAAGAAACCTAATTCAGTTTTTACATTGACACCTGTTTGAGTCAAAAGATTAGAGTCTCTACTTTCGTCCAATATGCCATTTTTTAAATTTGAGCAATTTATCGTGAAACGCCACGCTGTTAAACACAATGTACATTAATGTGCACTTTAGCGCATTTTTTTTTTTTTTTACTTAGAAATCCTATATTTACTGTAATCACATTGAGAATCAATGGTTTTATCCAGAAGCTAAAAAATTTTGCTTTCTGAGGCTTTATATGGAGTTAGGATGAAAATATGATGCATTTCGAACTGTTCTGAGACCAGTGCAGACAGACAGCACACTGGAGGTTAAGTCATTAACTAAATAGGGAGCAAGGGAGCATCCTGTAGCTTTCCTATGCAGCTAAGTGCATTCACTCCTAACATCCTTCCAAAAGTTCAGTTTCAGGCTGCAGATGATGTTTGGATCACTCAACATGTTTGACAGACATGTGACAATGATAATCAGTACATAGATTCAGAATTTATAATGTATAAATGGTTGGCAGTGATTGTATGATGCTGGCCATTAATTTGAATGAGAATTAATTATGTTAATTTCTGATGTAATGTTTGTAACGTCTCAAAAACATGAATAACCAACACTCCTGGAAACATAATAAACAATTTGATGAAAAAAAATCTGACTTTCTATAGCTTGGTATTGTTTAAAATTTTACTACCGCTGTCCACATATCATCAATTTTTAGGAAAAGTATTTGCTCTAGATTTTTATTTTGTATTTTGTATTTTTATTTATTTATTTAGCATGTTTATTTGGTGCTACTTGTTACAAATCAAAAAGGGATTTTTATTTATTTTTTTGTAATATCCATTAAACTAAGATAAGCCAGTTCTATAATGACATCATCCTCCAGGAAGTAACACCATTTTTGGTGGGAAAACAACAGCACAAACATCAGTATTAGAAATCAGTTCAATGCACTCTATTTTTTGTTGGTTTTGTCTCGCTATAAAACAATCCATCATGTTCAATAAAATTAAAGAAATTAATTTTCAGAAGACGGTTGAAAATAATTATGTGCAATTCACAGTCTAGTCTTTTTATATTTATCCAACACAGCCAACCTCTTCTGCCATTACATTCCCTTGTACTGTACATAACAGATTTGTATTTAGATTTGCACTACGTATGTGTATGTATATATGTGTGTGTCTCTGTGTGTATATATGTATGTGTGTATGTATGTAGCTCTTTATTTCCTGTTAATTGTCTTGCCATTGTGTAAATAATGAAATCATAATTAATAAAGTTGAAGTTCCTGATCTTGACCAGAGCATATTTCTGAAAGTCTTGTCAACCATTTTGACATAAACTCTGCCAAAATTACATTATAACACATGCATATTCATTTTTTACAGAGTTCAAAGGTACTACATAACACAATGACCCATAACTAGAAAATATAACTCACCTCACAAGGTCTAAGCGAACATTAAAACAAAATTGGAACCAAAAAGCAACCCATTTATTCTTGACAGTGACTGGAGTACGCATGGCACTAGAATGTACACAGCAGAATGGAAAGTGACAGGCATATCAATGGGTTTGTCATTTTGAGTGTTGATTGCAGACTGAAGCTGATGCAAATGCAGTAGACAGAGTTGAGAGCTGCAGTTCAGTCGCACACAAAGAGCCATTTTAGAAAACACACCCACTCTATTGAACACTCACCAATTTCATCAATTACACAGGAGGATATTTACATTAAGGGGGAAAAAATCCAGGACTCTTGATGCTTGTTCAGGATGAAGTTGCTTGTGTTGCTGTGCTTCAACATTAGCCTTCATTCAACTGCTGTCAATCAGAGGTACAGTTAAACTCCTGCCTTCAGGATCAATACAACCATGTTTTGGAAAAAAACTCTTCCAGAAGGATATTTAGGTGACGAAATCATGTCTGAGTCATTTTCACCCCAAAAAGAAAAGAAAAAATATGAAATTACATTTCGAATAAAGAAAACAAAGCTTATTTAAGCACCGTTTAAATCACTTTTTGCACTTTGAATTTATTTATTTTCATAACAATTAAGCATTTTATTTTTCTTATTTCTGTCATACGGCTGTATGTTTTACTTTTGAGTTTTTTATTATTCTAATTATCCTCAACGGTGATTCTCTTTAGATTCTTTAGATGTAATATGATGATTTATTTGAATTTAAAATACACATAAATTAATGCAATGCGTACAAAAGGTAGTACAATAATCGGTGCAATAAATACTTCCACTTTTTATAAATATTTAATTAAAAAAATACTATTTAGCAAATGGCTGTATTACAGTAACAACAACCTGTCTGGAAGCATTAAGGTAGTCCAAATATCAAATATGTAAATAGTATAAGGAATATAAGGATTTTGTGTTAATCAATTGTGTATTCTTTCTTGATATGTGTGTATGCTAGTATACCATGAATAAAACATTTGTGTAATTGAGTATGCTTTCAACTTGAAGAGTTACGGTATATGCTTTACTCTTGTCTATAAATGGAGTCAGGTGTGCTCTTTTACTTGGACACTGATGATGATGTAAATCAAAAATGTTTTGTTCTTCACTGAGCATTTTGGCACTTTTTTGCCTTTTAGTAAATATCCTGGAAGATTATTTCTATGGACATTGTGTGCAAGCTTTTTCTTGTAGTTGATTTTTTGAGCCTATTTTGAGCTTTTCAGTGTTTGCTGTGGATGTTTGAGCTATTTTTTTGCCCAAAAGTATAATATATTAATATTGATATACTGTATTAATCAAGCACTCTTTTATATATATGCTTTTGGGCCATTCACATATTTTTTTTTTTTTTAACTATGTAAATGTGCACTGGATGAACGTCTTAGACTGTTGCTCCATATCTGGCTGTTTTTTCAAAGTTAAAAGAACTAACTTTTAAAACATGTTTTGGGACACCTGCTTTTTATTCCATTTGTTGTGTTGCATGTAGCTTTTTTTAAATGCAAGAATGTGCTCAGTCTGCATGGCCCTTCAGACTTTCATTCTTAAATGCAAATTAAAACATTTTTGGGTAAAAAATGGTTGCTATCACATTTTGTGTGAAATTATAATCAGCAGGCAAGGGAATTACAATAGTAGGTGGTTATAGTTCACCATGTATATACCAATTATCTGCAGCAGCATTATTCTTGCCTTTCATGACAAACTCCATTAATGGCAACATAAAGCCCATGGCTATCGCCACATCACCGTCTATGCCAGGCCTTTACTAATTTTTTTATTTATTTTTTTGAGTGATCTCCATTTAGTTCCCATGGAAACCTTTTGTAACTCATTGCAGAATAGATGAAAACAAAGATAGTGTGCGTTGACAGAGAAAGAGCGAGCGATCTGTGGATGAGAGTCCACCTACTCAGAGCAGCAACAGAACAGCTCTTACCATGGGCAAAGAGCAGCCACTCACTACACATACAGTACTACACAACTCACAACCCCTTACTGCTATAAATACTGCACTGCACATACTGTATATAAGAATGGATATGCTAATTCACAAACAACATGAGATCAATATTGGCCCTATTTACTTTAAATAAAAAGCTTTTACTGTTCACGGTTCATCAATGCATGTCATTCTTAAAAGGATAGTTCACCCAAAAATTAAAATTATCTCATCATTTACTCACCCTCATGTCATGCCAGATGTGTATGACTTTCTTTCTTCTGCAGAACACAAAGTAAGATTTTTAGAAGAATATCTCAGCTCTGTAGGTTCATGCAATGCAAGTTACTAAGGTCCAAACTTTGAAGATCCAAAAAGCACATAAAGGCAGCATAAAAGTTATCCATACGACTCCAGTGGTTTAATCCAAGTCTTCTGAAGTGATCCAATCGGTTTTGGGGTTTTGGGGTTTTGAAGATATTCTTCTAAAAAT
The DNA here is from genome assembly GCF_019703515.2 of Myxocyprinus asiaticus. NCBI lineage: Eukaryota > Metazoa > Chordata > Actinopteri > Cypriniformes > Catostomidae > Myxocyprinus > Myxocyprinus asiaticus. The sequence goes on along the minus strand of NC_059365.1, from coordinate 4,513,124 downwards.
CTGTGTTCGTGTTCTGCAGAAGAATGAAAGCCATACACATCTGGGATGGCATGAGGGTGAGTACATGATGAGCGAATTTTCATTTTTGGGTGAACTATCCCTTTAAGAAAGGTGTGAAAATGTTTAGGTTTTGCAGAATGTTCTTGCAAAAGATTGTTTGAATAATCTTTCTGAAACTAATATTATTAATCAATAAATAACATCATTGTCTATAAATATATCCATAATATTAATTCCCCTGACATTATTTTACCTTCTTGGCAACCATAGATGTTCAAAATATGAAAATAAAAATTATTTTATTATTTTAACATTATATGAAATAATAAAATAATACAAATTTTTATATTATATTATGTTATATATTTAATATTATTTGAAATATTATTTGAGATATAATATATTTATCATTAGCATGTCATAATATTTATAATAATTATATAATAATAATATTAATAATTAATAGTAAAATTCAATCAATAATATTGGCAAGAAAAAGAGAAAACCACGCACTGCTTTTGGCTGGATAACTTTAGTGGCTTTAATAAGTATTAATGTATTATACCAGTAATATTAATATTTGTATATTACATTTCTTTTCCATTTCTGAAACCGATGTTTTCTGAAATATTTTGTCCACTGAAAATTTGTTGCAAGGCATAAGTTATTTTTAATGTCAGCTGAAATATTGACACTCATGTAATGTTAACAGTATGACATATTTAACAGACCGCACTTCCATCACTTGTTTTTGTTCCTGTAAAACTCTGACTCTGACTATTCTATAAAACATGTAAAGGTGACTGTCTTGTTCCTGTAGCTTAACTAGTAGAGAATAATGCTAGCAATGTCAGTGTCAGGGGTTCAAGTCCAAGCTTGACTACACTGTAAGTCATTTTAAATAAAAGCATCTTTCAAATGCATGAATAAAGCGATGTAAACTGATTTTGACTATGGCTTTGCATATTCTTGCATTTGTTACCAAAGGCTGTTCTGTCTCAGTACATCTGTAAATAGATTCTGCTGTACGTCACACGCATCTTATCAGAGCTGAGTGCACACTCGAATGGAGTTCGCTAGATACTTATGCAAAAAATGTATTGTGCTTGAAGGAAATAAATGGTATATCTCATTGCTTGAAGATGTATAAAAATAACAGCGTGAGCCATAATGCTGATTAAACAATTAATTAACTCTGGCACCCCACATGAGCACTCTCAGCATGAGCTATTTGTATGATTCACTGCCACCTCTGCCCATGTGTGCATGTATATGTGTGATCTTAGGAGTGTGTATGTGACTCTTTACAGAATGTATTGAGTGCGTATTTAAGTTTAGTGTGTTTGAGTGTTTGAAGTGTGTATGGATGTGTGATGCTGGAGTATGGATGTGTGTTTAGAGTAAGTATTTAGAGTGTACAGTATGTGAGTGTTTTGAGTGTTTGTGTGGTTTTAGTGTGTACGGGAGTATAAATTATGTGAGTGTTTAGAATAGAATTTTAGCATGTGTGTGATTTTATAGCATGTACAGTGTTTGAGTATGTATTTAGATTGTCTACGTGCGATTTTAGATTGGGTATGTTTGACTTCATAGTGTATGTGTGGTTTTAAGTGTTTGGAATATGTATGTGAGTATTTAGACTGTATTTGAGTTTAGACTCTATATACTCACAAGCACACTTGAAAACCTCAAATACATACAGTACATACTTTAATACTCACATACACACTCAAACCACACACTCTCTTAAATTTTGTAAATGGTAATAACAGAAAAAAGTTTACCTTGAGTAACACTAAGACATATTGAGGAATCATTATGCAGTCGAGACCTGGGACTACTTCATAGCTGTGTAATAATTGCACATCTTAGAACATCCGTCAACCAGTCAGAATTAAGCATTCAACAGCCCTGTTGTATAAAGCAACTTGAGCAATGTAGTTGCCACAGGATGAAGTGTATTCAACTTTTAAAACCAAAAATGTATTTTATACATTTAGAGCATATTTCTATATGCTAATTTTGAATTACATAAAAAAACACATTTAAAAAAATCTGAATCAGTGCTGATTACACTTTAAATCTAGGTTTCTCAACATTTCCCAAAGAGTCAACCTAAGATGGGTAAGACACAAAAAACAGGACAGGATTGTAAGGGACAACTAAAAGATACAGTTCCTTTGTGCCTCTTACCGCAAAACAATCCAACACTAGTTAAATCTTTCATAAGGTTTTTATTAAATAAAAATGGGAAAGAGGGGGTAAAAAACATAGATATATTCACTTAATATTTCAGAAGAATTTAATGGATTTTTCCTTTTCAGTTATTGTGTGTGTGTGTATGTGTGTGTGTGTGTGTGTGTGTGTTTGTATGTGTCCTGCCCAAAGTAATGTCCCTTTACTCTCCATAAAAGGCCTGAGGGTTTTCGACACAGAGCTACACAAACATTTTCGAAACATATTTGTGCAAAAACAGTGACACAAAGCAGCTCTGACTACACTGTGTGTGATCTTACTTAGCAAAAAATGCAACGTGAACATTATATTTTTAGTGTATAGTGTTGTTGTGAACCATAATGTGTGATATAGAAACTGTTTGGTTACAAAAGACAAATATTGTTATGATGATGTCATAAGTAACAGGATTTTATTGATTTAAAGCGATAGTTCACCCAACACAATCATTTATTCACCCTCATGTTGTTTCAAGCCCATGCGACTTTCTTCCATGAAGCACAAAAGTAGAAAAGCAGAGGTATACAGTAGGTCCCTAAGATAACAACAGCATATATTCGGTTTTTACAAAATATTTTATTCAAATAAAAGGCTTCATATTTGACATTTCACTGTTGCTGTCTTCTCTGAATCTGCTCAGTGAACAACTGTTGTTTAAAAATATGATTTGTGGTTTTAAAACGGTTTCATTCTGTGAGCTTTGGGGCTAAACACGGAATTGCTGATCAGTTTAATGTATTCCATGGGCAAACGCTCAAGACCACAGACTCTGCCTGGAGCATGCAGCACTATATTCTGTTGGCCCTTCATTTAGCTGAGTACAGCAATTAGCGTAATGACATTACGCAAATTACCACACTAAAACAGACACAAGGTACGTGAGCTCCATACATTGCAACTATACGTTCAGTCAATACTGGAGAAAAAACTCTTATGCAAGGTTGTTGAATGATAGGTTTGAGGGATAAGATACTTGTGTAATAACGCAGAGTCGTATACCTGATGCTTGGCATCTAAACTAGACATCTGCTCATAAATACTGAACACTTTTTCAGGGTCTCCATCTTGGAGAGGGTGTGTGTGTGTTGTACGGTGACTATAGGACTGATGTGATTGATCGTACCAACATTTTAAGTGCTGCTATTTTTCGTGGGGGTGCAAAAGCAAAAATGATTCCCTGAAAAGCTAAGGAAAGCATTGCATGACATTGCATAAAGCATACATTTTGAGATATGGGAGTTGGGTAAAAGTAGCTTTTCCATTTTTATATTTTTTTTTGGCTATGTGCTCACGATGTCTGATGGCATCATCTCTACAGCGCAGTCTTTGAATCTGGCCTGCCATCTGTTAGCTACAACTGTTAGAGTTTATAGTCTATTTCGGCCCAGTGCTCTGGGATGTTTCCAAATGAAAACACTTTTTTGCGTGGGAAATTCTGAATGTGACATTACATGATATCGCTAAAGGTCTATTCACACAAGCCTAAATTTCCAGTGCAAATGTTCTTCAAAACGAGCTTTTGAATAGGAAAAATGTATTCCTATGGCGCTATTTGCATCTGATTTGCTGCATCCGCCGACAATCCAATGTTTTTTTCTTCTTCTGAAAAGCAGTCCAATTAATCAATTTTTTCTTGGGACTGTGTAGAAAACTGACTGACCAATAAGATGTGAGCTTTTTGGCATTAACGTGCAGATGCTTTAGTTAATACTACATAGAACCCTTTGTACTACAAACATAAACACGGTCTGTTTTTGAAAGTAATTTTCAAAGCAATTTACCTGAGTAATAACACATCGGGCTCTATTTTCCTGAGTGCGCAAAGCGCAGCACAATGCGCTACGACTGTGCGCAATGTCTTATCCAATTTTCGTGAAAGCGCCAATTCTAAGTGCAATTTTCGTGCCAGCACAAAGCACAACTGGGCATGGGTGGGAGTTTTTGCGCTACTGTGGGTGTAGGCGCGCAAACTGTGGGTGTATTGTATAAAGTTGCGCAAAGCGCAATTTGTTATTTTCCTAAGAATTTGGTCATTGTGCTAAGACGTTTCAATACCATGTCTTAACTCAAGTCCAAATTGATTTCCTGTATTTGCAGTTTGGAGATTTCACCTGCAGGTGGTAATAAAGTTAATGTCCAAATTCTGAAAGTACAGAACATCAACTTATGTCCCTTCAATCGCTGTTGAAGCTGTTTGTTGAAACAAAAAATTATGAGAATTGTGTTAAACTTTCTAGAGGTCATGGTTTATTTTTTCAATTATTATTATTATTGTTATTGTTATGTTTATATGTATTATTATTCTGTATATTTACAATTGTATTTATGAATTAATTTTGACAAGTAATTTTCCATCAGTTGTCGTAGAGTGATTTTTAAGTCACCGCAAAAGGGGCCGGTGGAACAAGTTGGAGAGGGTAAAATGTTTGGATTTAAATAAAAAATTTTGACCACTTCGTTATTTTTGTTATATTTTTGTTTCATTTGAAGTGTAATTTGAATTTAGAAATATTTTTAGTTACATTTTTTTCTTGATTCAATAAATACAAATATATATGCAAGGTATGCAACGCATAGGGGCGCCATGTAAAGGGGGGCACTGGCGGCTCACTAAAGGGGGCGCAATCGCTTTAATACCCAATAATTCATACATGTCGTATAGTGCACGTGTCATGAAAGTAGTGCCTTGATCAGTGAGGATTTCTTTCAGAATACCCAATTGGAAGATGATTCTGAAGAGTGCCTCCGCAACACTACGTGCTGAAATGTTGCGTAGAGGCACTGCTTCCAGATATCGCGTTGTGTAGTCCACCAGAACCAACACAAAGCGATGTCCGCATGCCATTTGCTCTAATGGCCTTTTGAGGTCCATACCTAATCTTTTGAAGGGGACCTTGATCAAAGGAAGTGCGCGCAAAGGTGCTCTTGGGGTGGCCGGCGGATTCACCAGCTGACATTGACGGCATGCCGCACACCATCTGCGAACATCCCCGCGAATGCCCGGCCAATAGAAACGGGCCATTAGATGGTTCATTGTCTTTTCCTGCCCTAAGTGACACGCCATTGGATTATGATGAACCATCTGGAATAGCATTTCCCGATGGCTCTTTGGTATCAATAACTGGGTTTTATCTTCTTCTGTCTGAGTGTCCTGCGTCACTCGATACAACCAATCATTTATAATAGAAAAGTACTGATATGCGAGTGCATGTCTGGCTGAAGATGTGACCATCAATTACTTTCACTTGGTTGGAGGCGTGTCTAAGGGTTTCATCTCGTGTCTGCTCCAGAGGGAAATCCCCTGCTGGGAATTCACTAAGGGCTGAGGAAGCCGGCAGGTAGTGCAGTCCCGGAAGCCAAGGAGCCGGTTTGGGAGGGGGCACACCCCGTTTCTGGGGAGGAGGAACAGGGTGGAAAGAAGGGGAAGGAGAGGAGACAGGAAAGAGAGAGAGAGAGAGAGAGAGAGAGAGAGAGAGAAGGATCTCAGGGCTGGTCGGCTCCTGAATATGCCGCCATGTAGTCCTCTGCCAGCTGGATGGCCATTTGGAGCGAAGCTGGGTGGTGGTACTGGACCCACTCTGCCGTCCCTCTCGGAAGCTGAGCAATAAACTGCTCCAGTACCACCAGGTCGATCACAGCCCTGACGTTGTGTTGCTCAGCCAGCAACCATCTCCGGCAGGTGTCCCGGAGCTGCTAGGCGAAGGCAAACGGGTGGCTGTTCTCGCCAATGGTCAGCGAACGGAAGCATTGGCGCTGTTGCTCGGGTGTCTGGCCGACCCACTGCAGGATTTTTAAGTCAGCGTAAACCAGGAGGTTCTCGGTGGGTAACTGCTGCGCCATGAGTTGGGCTTCCCCGGACAACAGTGGTATTAGACGGACCACCCACTGGGTGCTTGGCCATCCGCAGGCCCCTGCCATCCACTCAAAGAGCTCCAGGAAGGCCTCTGGATCATCTTGGGGGCCCGTCTTGGCGAGCGGAACATTGGACGGGGCTGTCGCAGGGTCCGGGGTTGTGCTGATAATTTACTCAGCCTCAGGCCATCCAAGATGTGTCTGAGTTTCTTTCTTCATCAAAATAGAATTTAAGAGTTTTAGGATTTTATTTCAGGCCTCCTCCTCTAAGCAACGCAAGTGAATGTCCTCCATTTTTTTGACGGTCACACGACTCCAGTCGACAAATAAAATTCTTCTGAACCCAAACAATTGATTATTTTTAGAACAAAACAATACTTATATACTTTTTAACTACAAATGTTTGCTTCCGTACATCTCTGTGACGAGCGCTCATGAGAGGGATGACGTAAGCTCGTTGGTAAGGTCACACATCACGTGGAGGAGGAGGCAGGAAGCGCGTCATTGTTTACAAGAGAAACTTTCACAGACCAAGCGCCATTCACAAACCAAAACAGTCCAAAACAATTTCCAATCAAATCAATATAAAATAAATATAATTTCCAAATAATAATAAAAAAACACTACTGCAGTAATTAAACCATCCTTTATTTTGGAGCAATGCCGTGTCTACTTTTTCTTTAGCAGAAATATACAGGCTATATGACTGTCAGGTATTCAAGACACACAAGTTGTAGTTAGTGAAACCAAGTGCCAGAGCATTTACTGAGATTCACAGGATTTACAGGATTTACACAGTGAGATCAATGGTACAGGTGATATCACAGAAGAGAAGATTCACAAACTGAAGAGGGATTCACAAGGTTGATGTCCACAGAACTTAAGAAGAGGTAACAGGTGAAACAGCAGGGTAAGCACTAAACAGATATCAACGAAGATCAAGAGCAAATACAGACAGGTAAATAAACACTGCGTGAGAGCAGTGCGGTCAAACTAGAGTCCTTTGTGTGAGACTTGACAGTGAAGTGGTGTGAAGATGAGTTATTTATGCAGGTAGTGATGAGCGAGTGAACTGAGTGCAGGTGCGGTGAATTAGAAATCGGGTGATGAGGAGCGGGGTGCTGAGGGAGGTGCAGAGCCAAGGGAGGTGTGACAATGACAAAGTTTTCACACATACCTGAGTTCGCTGGAAAAATAGCACGGGCACAGCCGATGAATTCAGATATCGACCCTTAGTTTCTTTCGATGGTCTGAAATCCTCAGGGGTAAAATGTTCACTGCACACCCTCCAATATTTGAAAGAATGTAGAGGTGTACTGATATCCAGATTCAGCACGATAAGCCAGAGCTTCAGTCACACACGATCATGTATAGACAATCGATGAAAAGTTAATATTTTTCCTGGCGTGCATTTTCTTTGGGGTTTCTGAAAGTTGAAGCATCCAGGATACACACACCAAATGACCATTTTGAACAATACACTTATACAAATACAAATCTACAGCAAAGACAACTGAACTTTTGTACAGCGCTCCTTCTCTTGTAAACAATGACGCGCTTTCTGCCTCCTCCACGTGACGTGTGACCTTACGAACGAGCTTACGTCATCCCTCTCATGAGCGCTCGTCACAGAGATGTATGGAAGCGAACGTTTGTAGTTAAAAAGTATATAAGTATTATTTTGTTCTAAAAATAATCAATTGTTTGGGTTCAGAAGAATTTTATTTGTCGACTGGAGTCGTGTGGATTATTTTGATGCACCCTAAATATGCATTTTGGACCGTCAAAAAAATGGAGGACATTCACTTGCATTGTTTAAAGGAGGAGGCCTGAAATGAAATCCTAAAAATCTTAAATTCTATTTTGATGAAGAAAGAAACTCAGATACATCTTGAATTGCCTGAGGGTGAGTAATTTATCAGCAAATTTTCTTTTTTGGGTGAACTATTCCTTTAAATTACAACTTTGAAGTATGACTCACATTATGTAAGAGAGCTGATATTAGCAGTGAGAATGAGAGGGAGAAAACCTTTACAGCCTACGTAGAACAGCTTTTAAAGCAGGAAAAGAATTAGACAGATCACAAAAGGTCTCTGTAAAGTGTTTTGAAATGTCAATGAATTATGTAATGAAAATTACCACCATAAATTAGTGTAATGCTAATGACAGTTTGAATAAGTCCAAACTTTTCCATATTAAACTGCTACAAGGATAGGTCTACATGCATGTAGGTACTACAGTGAATGCTACTGCATTTCCACTGAATACTGCCTTTTCAAACAGAGCTGAAGGTTTAAAGCTAGAGCACTTTGAAACTGTGCCCTGTCGATTTTCAGCTTTTTATTTGTAAGGAGCTTTTGGTTTCTAAAGTCACAGTCAGATATACAGAAATTATTGTTCCTTATCTGTCACTCACTCGACGTGGTGTCAATGTAGTGACACTAGGGGTCACTCTTGGGAGCCCTAAACACCTCTGCTTTTTTAAAAAAGGCCAACGGGAATTGGCAAGTGGAATATGCATGCCACTCCCCTGGACATACGGGTATAAAAGGAGCTGGCATGCAACCACTCATTCAGATTTTCTCTTCGGAGCCGAGCGATTGCATTCAGTGCACTGAATTCAATTTACCTCAAACTGCTGGATTTTATGGCGCACTTCAGCGGCTTCTCCCCCTCTGCACCCATGGAGTGCAGAGAACGCCCCTGGGCGCTTCGGCAGACTAAAACAAAAGAGTATATTAAAAAAAAAAAAAAAAGAGTATATTTTCAATAATTTCAATAAAAGAGCGGCACACACGGAACGTCTTTTTAAAGATGCCTTTCCATTTGTGTGTTATTCCTGGTTGTGGTCATTATCTCTCCGCTCCTAACGGCCACAATCGCTGCCTTACGTGTCTGGGCACTGCCCACGTGAAGATGCCGCGCCCCGGTCCCTTTCTTCCCGGAAGTGCATGAGGGCACCTTTTACTACCTGATCCCGATCTTTCAGCTCCCTCGCTCTCACTACCCTCAATGGGGGGGTGGCCAAGTGGTATTCGGTGATTCCCCAGGTGGATAAGGCACTCACTGTGCACTGCCCGCAGAGCTTCGCCACCTGGCGTGGGCGCCCAAAGCTCCCGTCCAAGGCCTGTAGGTTTATGTTGTCCTTGACGGCTAAGGCCTACGGTGCCGCTGGACAAGCTGCCACCGCCCTGCACGCCATGGCTCTCCTGCAGTTACACCAAGCCAAGGTGCTAAAAGAGCTGCACGAGGGTAGTTCTGACCCGGGATTGATGCAGGAACTGCGCTCGGCGACCGACCTCGCTCTCCCCGGTTCAGAGCATCTCCTTTCTATGGGCTGGGTGTGGTCTCCGCGGTGTCTTCCCCTTGGGAGTGACACCCCCCCCCCCCCCAACGTAGACACTTATGGCCCCCAGCCGATAAACAAAATTCCACTCTTTTTGGGGAGAAAAAAGAGAAAAAGAGGCCATGGCTGGGTTAACCTATCCCTATTTGTTGGGCAGTCGACTTGTTCCCAAAGGACCATTCAACGCACATAAGAGCATTGGGGGAGGTTACGTGATGGCCTATTGTGCTGGCCACGAGGCCTATTGTGCCTGTCTCGCACCGCCAGTCCACGTAACACAGTTCAGCTAGTTGTGGCGTTTTGTATAGGGAACCCTCGTGTCACTACATCGACACAACATCGAGTGAGTGACGGATAGGGAACATCCTGGTTTCTTTCGTAACCTCCGTTCCCTGATGGATGGAATGAGACTTTGTGTCCCTCTTGCCACAACACTGAACTACCCGCTGAAATGGCCGGGACCTTGTCTTGGCTCCTCAGCACAAAACCTGAATGAGTGGTTGCATGCCAGCTCCTTTTATACCCATATGTCCAGGGGAGTGGCATGCAAATTCCACTCGACAATTCCCATTGGCCTTTTTTCAAAAAGCAGAGGTGTTTAGGGTTCCCAAGAGTGACCCCTAGTGTCACTACATCGACACAACGTCTTGTTCCCTCCATCAGGGAGCGGAGGTTACAAAATTAACCAGGACGTTATAATCACTTGTTTCAAAGAAAATAATTTCATATATTGAGGGTCTTTTGAGGGGTCAGAAGAAAATTGTGTTGATGTTGAATTTCTAGTCTTGGTACTATAATATTTGGCTACACTGAATATTACAGTATCACTCAACAATTCTTATTCAATACTAATAATTAAATTATATTTTTAATCACTGTAGTATCTAGATTTGTTTACATTTTCTGAAGAAAATTTTAGTTGTGATTGCCTCTGCAAAATTAACAGATGATGTGAGATGTGGGATATTGCATTAAATAACTTTTAATAGAGGAGGGAAATTGAGACATTAATATGGTAAAATATGCAGTATGGAACTAACTTTCACAAATAAAACCATCTCACATTGCTAATTATTTACTGAATAATTAATCACAAATTAACACTGTGTTAATTTGGGTGTAAAGTGGAAATCTGTAGGTTTAAGGAGTGGAGAAGTTTACTAAAAATGTTCCACTTTGCTTTATTCTGTTTGAATTTAAGGTCAAATTGAGCTGCTTCTATATTAAATTAGGTACAACTAGATTAAAAAGGCAGTGATTCAAACTCATGTCAGCTTGTGATATTTTTTATTACAAGCTATGCTGAAAAGAAAGCTTTGTGTTTGTGCTGTATCATTTTTACAGTGGTATATCTATGTCGCAATTTATATATAATATTAGAAATGATTACATTTCCAGCAAAAATAACTATCTAAGGAATAATCTACAGTCGGCCTGTGATTATCTCAAAATAAAGCCTGACAAGGTGGTCTGCGGAAGGATCTTGTATCAGCCCTGAAGTGGTTTATTTTGTGAAAATGACTTGCTGATTTTAGATTGTCTCACTTATTACATGGCTGCCTACCAAATAAACAATTAAATAGGCATAAAATAATGATTTGAGATGGAATGACGCTATTATGTGAGAAGAAAGAGACAGTGGAGTCTTCAGAAACAGCTGAATTCAACATTAACAAATTAAGACCCGCCAAGCTCCAAATGTGGTTACATTTTCTATTTGGTCGGTGAGTTTCATAGTGTCACGCCATTCTGGCGGGAGCTTGTAAAATAATGTAACTTGTTCCCGATTTGTCTTCAAGGGGGCTCTGTAAGCCTACAACCAGTAATGTGTCAGGTGTTTACATAGAATTGCTTTCATTAGCTAATACCACTGCTCATCAATAGTCACAGTTATCTGTAAATCTAGAAGCAAGATAATGGCAATGTTCAGGAGCATTCATGTGATCAGGGTGAAGGGAAGACCATTTTCGTATTTCCAGCTGATGTGCGAGTACGTTTTAATAACCCACCACAACACATACAAATTCTATGTTAATGATTGCATCTTGAACTACAGACAGACAGACAGACATGCATAGTGTTCAGACTGGTTGCTAGGCTTTGTTATGTTGTTCTAGCAAGTTGCTAGAGTGTTGATAAGGCCAGTTCACTCTGCCCCAACAAACGCCAACAGACACCAACACTACATTAACATTCTAAAGTTGGCTGTTGTATTTCGAATGTTGAGAAACATATTATTTGTCTGATTTGACACTGACACTGTTTGAGAAATAAAAATCTGCATTTTTCATGCAAGTGAAAAGTGCACTTTTTAATCACAAATTAAACTCCGTCCGCATCTTTCCTATTTGTACATATTCCCTCACGCGTGTCATCCACACAAACTGCAGTACCCAACACTTATATATCATTGTGTTTTCTTTAGAAAGATATGGAATGCTTTAACAAGGTTGCTACAAAAATGTGATTAATCGTGTTTCTCCTGCTCTATCAATGCAGGTTCGGCTGGGCGCATTCATTTTCTATGAGTTGACAGGGACGCCACACTGTCATGGCAACGATTCGAGATGTAGTCAGATTTCTTTGTAGTTTGTTAGAGTTTGTTGGAAAATCATACCAGACTGCTCAAACATTCCAACACCAGACACACGCTGATTTAACATGTTAAATCGGTGAAAACAGACGGCAATGAATGCCAACAATCAGCAACAGGGTGAACACACTGATCTGACAAAACCCAACAAGTGGTTGGTGTTTGTTAGCATTGCCGTTTGTTGGAACAGTGTGAACTGGCCTTTAGATAGAACATTCCATTTGAACATTCCGGCAATGTAAGTCTACAGTATGGGATTTGGGGGATTTTCCATGATCTGTTATAGGAAAACCATAAACCTAATCAGTTAGAAATCACATAGCAATCTGAGTCAAAACTGTCTCAAGGCCTGTGCCAAATTTAATTGATGTAGCCTAAAAACTCAAGGAGGAGATACAATTGATAATTTTGGATTTTGTCTAGGGATTTTGGAAAAACCCTTAACATAGTCTGTAGAATAACATTACTGTGTGTTGGTTTTTTCAAGCCAACATAATGAGAGTGTTAAGGAATTTAACTGTTCTGGTTCTGATTCCACTTAATTATTACAGTTCCTAAATTATTCTTTTTGTGATTTTGAGGAAGATTGAATGGACTTACCCTTTGAAGTGTGTTGTCATTTGGTTTTAGTAATTTTTTTTTTTTTTTTTTTATGTAACTGGTTCTTATAAGATCCCAGCCCTAATCAAAAGATTTAACTTATTCAGATGTTTCCAGAAATGTATGCGAGTGAAGTATGCTTTCATATTCTCTTAATCAAATGCAACAGGGAATGGAAATTTGCAATGCTCCCCATATAATCCTCTTAAGATATGTTTGCACTGAGTGTGTTTTGCCTAATGATAAACTTGTGCATGTATTGAGATTACATACTGTATGTGTGGCACAATGAGTGTTCTGTTGCTGTAGTTCAGTATCATCAAAATAAAATGTTAGAAGTCTATTAGGAGAAAATCCCTGCATTAAAGTGAATAATGATAATAACTAGGGCTGCAATTAATGATTATTTTGATAATCGACTAATCTAACGATTATTACAACGATTATTCGACTATTCAGGCGATTATCACAACGATTAATCATTAGCTCTTAACCGACTATTCAGCTTGTGCCCGACTTAAAAGGTTGTATTAAACGTGCTTACTAACAATAAAGAGGACAAAATCATCTTTTAAAAATACCTCTAAATGACATTCACTGAATTAAAGGGAAAATATACTTTTCATTATGTTTAATTCAGTAAAGAAATTCACTGCAAAAAATTATATTGTTATCAAGTGTTTTTGTCTTGTTTTCCATTTAAAATTGTCTAAAAATCCTTAAAACAAGATACATTTACTTGAGAAGCAACATATAAGATATTTAGACTTGCTTTCAGAGAATGTATCTTAAATAAGTGTATTTTTTTCACTTGGTTATACTTCTGCGAGTGCAGTAAAGACAAAATATACTTATATTCAAGATCTATTCTATAAAAGCAAGTCTAAATATCTTATATGCTGCTTCTTAGCTGAATGCATATGCAATTCAATGCAAAGGATTTTTTGATATGTTAAAATATTTCTATTTTTAATATTATATTCAACATTCTCAGATAAAAAAAAAAATAATTCTTCTGCAGTATAGCTGCTAAAGAAAATGTACGTTGTTTTAAAGGAGTTTTACATATTTATATTGGAAAACAAGCCAAAACAAAAACAAATAAAAAATGTATTTTGTTACAATAATTTTCTTTCACTTCAATTCATCTTTAACTCACAAAAAAACAAACTCTCTCTTATTAATAAAGCTGCATATTGCCAATTTTCTTCACGATAAGAAATGCACAGTGACACATATATTATGATTCAATAAGTCACAAGTCATCACGTTATAATCTAGCTGCAGCAAGTGCGTGCTCGAGCGAAGAGCGTCCCCACGACAGAGTGTGCGTCAGCCGGGTGCAGTTTCAATCTCTCCCCCTTAGATCAGGACGCTTCACGCAACTCATAGAAGAGGCGCTGACCGCACAGAGAAATGACAGTTTTGGAGTTTGTAGTTATTTACATGACCTACTTGCTTATTATTTGAACTTTAATAAAGCTATAACACATTAAATATAACTGCATTAAAAATGTGACGTCAGGGTGTTTCCTTTAAAGACGCTCGATATGCAAGTATTCCTTAAGTGGAGAGGCAGCTCCGGCTCTGCTTATTCCACAACAAAAGTGCTTCTGTATTTACTTATTATGACAATGAAAATTTTTGTCGACAATTTTTTTTATTGTCCACATTGTTGATAACGTCGACTAATCGTTAAAGTCACTTATGTGACACAAAATTCAAACAAACTTTTGTGAAATGTCTCCTCATAGCAGGTTTTTATGGTAATAGAACAGTTTTGTCAAACTATATGACACTGAGGTGACCATATACAATCCTAGGGGTATTGTTTATTGATTTATTTATATATGGCCAAGTAACACCTGAAATTATTAAACTTGAAACTTCCAAGTTCTAGGGCTTTTAGAGAAACCACATTTTTGTAAAGCTAAGAACCGTCCTACAGTAGCTGTAGGGGAGATTTCTCTGTGTAAAAGCTTAATCTGTCTAGGACTGTAAATATGAGGGGGTGTTTTAAATGGCTTTGCCAAATCCTCATTTACAGTTAATTAATTGCATATTCTTTGAGCTCTTCATAAGTATAATGTAATGTGAGAATCATATGGTTGACTCTGAAAACTATTGATATTAACTCGCAGTTGATTCTATCACAATGCAATTTGGAGTTGAATGCTGGAAAATATGGCAGAGAAAGAAATTACATTAAAGATATTTCAAGAAATGCATCAAGAAAAGAATATAATTTGTTCTGTGGTTAGGAACCAAATAATTGCTCGTGATTCTCATCAGTGAAATGAATCTTGCCTGAGGGTTCACCAAGGGCTTAGATTAATTGGCAATCTGCTGTGAATGTAATTAGGTGTCACATATATTAAACATGCAGCTTTTTGGGATAAATTGCAGGTCGATAGGCCAAAGACACATTGACTGTAGAGATGATAAGGATCCCGAACTGCTGTACATCCGGGGGCCTCTGCAATCTGTGATAAATGACTGCAGGATACAGCGAATTGTGCTACACAAAACCATTATCTTGTGAATCCAAGTATGAATTCCACCGTCCATGGCTTCTCTTAATCTAATTATGTTTATAACAATGGCATTGTGCACAGTGGCACAGGTAGCCTTCCATATTCAACTTATCCTTGTCCCTCTGTCCTTCTTGCTTTCCCTCACAATAGTTTGCGTTCCTTTAGCAATACATTTTGTGTTCCCTGGCAAGAAGTTTTGCGTTCGCTAACAATAGTTTACATTCCCTCACAATAAAATGTTGAGTTCCATCGCAATAGTTTGCGTTCTCTCGCAACAAGTTTTGCTCTCCCTTAAAATTTTTTGCATTTGCTCGCAATACGTTTTGCTTTCACTTGCAATAGTTTGCGTTCCCTCACAATAAGTTTTGCTTTGCCTCCCTCACAGCAGTTTGCGTTCCTTTAGCCAATAAAATGTTGAGTTCCCTCGCAATACGTTTTGCATTCCCTCGCAATAAGTTTTACTTTCCCTCACAATAGTTTGCGTTCACTCACAATAAGTTTTGAGTTCCAACGCAATAAGTTTTGCATTCCCTCGCAATATGTTTTACTGTCCCTACCAATAGTTTGCATTCCCTAGCAATAAGTTTTGAGTTCCCACGCAATAAGTCTTGCTGTCCCTCGCAATAAGTTTTACTGTCCCTACCAATAGTTTGTATTGGTAAATTGTAGTTATGGTTTTACTAAAAATACCATACCATAGTTCAACTATGGTTATTGTAGTAATGTTCTCTATGAGGGTGAGTAAATAATGACAGAATTTACGTTTTTGGGTGAACTATTACTTTAATGCAAGCTTTTTAATGGTGATTGAGACTTAGAATTGAGACTATGTTCACCTCATTTAGAAGATACAGTTGTGCTCAAAAGTTTGCATACCCTTGGAGAATTGGTAATATATGTACCATTTTTTAAAGAAAACATGAGTGAGCAGGCAAAACACATTTCTTTTATTTCTTATGGGATTCATATTCAACTGTAGGTTATAACAGAATGGCACAATCATAAAACAAAACATGGCAACAAAGAAAAAAATGAAATGACCCCCGTTCAAAAGTCTGCATACCCTTTGTTCTTAATACTGTGTATTGCCGCCTTTAGCATCAATGACAGCGTGCAGTCTTTTGTAATACTTGTCTATGAGGCCCCAAATTCTTGCAGGTGGTCTTGCGGCCCATTCGTCTTGGTAAAATGCCTCCAGGTCATGCAAAGTCTTTGGTCGTCTTGCATGAACCACACGTTTGAGATCTCCCCAGAGTGGCTCGATGATATTAAGGTCAGGAGACTGTGATGGCCACTCCAGAACCTTCACCTTCTTCTGATGTAACCACTGGAGGGTCAACTTGGCCTTGTGCTTAGGGTCATTGTCATCCAAGAGCATCCCATGCGCAGCTTTTGTGCAGAAGAATGCAAATTGTCTGCCAGTATTTTCTGATAACATGCTGCATTCATCTTGCCATAAATTTTCACAAGATTCCCCGTGCCTTTAGAGTTCACACACCCCCAAAACATCAGTGAGCCACCACCATGCTTCACAGTGGGGATGGTGTTCTTTTCACTATAGGCCTTGTTGACCCCTCTCCAAATATAGCGCTTATGGTTGTGGCCATAAAGCTCTATTTTGGTCTCGTCACTCCAAATTACAGTGTGCCAGAAGCTTGTCAAGGTGTTGTCGGGCATATTGTAACCAGGCTTTTTTGTGGCATTGGCGCAGTAAAGGCTTCTTTCTGGCAACTCGACCGTGCAGCTCATATTTGTTCAAGTATCGTCGTATTGTGCTCTTTGAAACAACCACACCATCTTTTTCCAGAGCAGCCTGTATTTCTCCTGAGGTTACCTGTGGGTTTTTCTTTGTATCCTGAACAATTCTTCTAGCAGTTGTGGCTGAAATCTTTCTTGGTCTACCTGACCTTGGCTTGGTATCAAGAGATCCCCGAATTTTCCACTTTTTAATAAGTGATTGAACAGTACTGACTGGCATTTTCAAGGCTTTGGATATCTTTTTATATCCTTTTCCATCTTTATGAAGTTCCATTACCTTGTTACGCAGGTCTTTTGGCAGTTCTTTTCTGCTCCCCATGGCTCAGTATCTAGCCTGATCAGTGCATCCACGTGAGAGCTAACAAACTCATTAACTATTTATACACAAACACTAATTGCAATTTAAAAAGCCACAGGTGTGGGAAATTAACTTTTAGTTGCCATTTAAACCTGTGTGTGTCACCTTGTGTTTCTGTAACACGGCCAAACATTCAAGGGTTTGTAAACTTTTGATCAGAGCCATTTGGGTGATTTCTGTTACAATTATGATTTAAAAAGGAGCCAAACAACTATGTGATAATAAATGCTTCATATGATCACTATCCTTAAATAAAATACTTTTTTTGCATGATCAGTCATATTTTCAAAATCAATGCCAAAATTTCACAATTTCTGCCAGGCTATGTAACTTTTGAGCACAATTGTATCTGTACCTTATCGCAGCACTGAACATGTACAGTACATGTATGTGTGGTAATTGAGTCTATTCGCTATTGATAAAACAGTATATGTCCCTTGTGGTCGCTTGTGTTGCATAATAAATTGCGATCTGACACATTTCGTAACACAACAATGCACAAAATTGAGCTTGCAGAGCTAAAAGTGCTAGTTATCACATATAGAGTATATTTCGAGCCTTATCTATCATATATGTCACAGTTTAATGTTGCTATTTGCCATTAAAAGCTCTTTTGCATGAAATTCTTTCCAGACCATTAAATCTTCAGGATACTAGAACCGTGCTCTCACAAAGTTATTCTCTACGCCAAAGACATGGCAAGACCTAATAGATATGTTTGCAAATATCTACAAAATATTAGCTTCACCAAACAATCCAAATATTGCCATTTAAGCAAATGGATCTATGTTTTTGCTATATTCCCTCTGCTAAACAAACACACGTCACTGACATTTGCTGTCTAGAAGCATCTATAAGCACCAAATGTTTTATTCAAAAAAATGTATCCAATTAGGCATCCGAATACCTCTCGGATGGATTAGCTCTTTGAGTTGAACCCTCACTTTCTTAGCACAGTCTGAGTGCCTTTTTAAAGATTTCTTGCTGCTATAAAAAACTACATGCTCAATGAGTCGCCTCTAACTGCGCCTGCATGCAGACTGTTTTGCATTTGGTGACACTGAGCTAGCTTTGGTAATGAGTTAGTGGTGCGATGTACTCGGGGAGCCATTTTAGGTCACCCACTCCTTGATTTCATTAGCAACTCAACAGAGTAACTCAACCGATCAATGCCTAAAAAACTGATAGGCTGTAATTAATGCAGGGATTTATGCAATATGATAACATAACTCCAGTCCCATGCTGTGTAATTAATCCAAGTGCTGCAGGGGCACAACTCATGAACTGCATTAAAGGTGCATGTCTTTCTCCAATGGCTCTTGGAGTTTGGGGAGTGACAACGGCATTTATTTCAAAGAGTGAATCCTGTGAGATCCTGTAGTCGAGGATTTGCAAGATTTCACTGTTCTAAATGATTTGTCTCTGTCCACATACTGTATAAGGATATAGTATAAAACATGTGTGGAAGATTGTGTCAGAAATTGTCAGTATTTCAACTGAGTTTTATTCATGTTTTCATAATTGTTCGTCTTGTTTAAGATATGATGTATTTATAACGTTGCTGCTGGTGCTGGCAATGACAAAGACGAAGACAAGAACATGACATAAACTTAACCTGACATGAACAGCGTACCAAACGTATACAATATTTCACAAAAGGACAATGGAAAACATGAGGGTTTAAATACATGGACATGGGAGAACAAAGCAATGAACAAACAGAACTCTAAACAAGATAATTAAACAATAAACCAATGAAAACAAGACACATGAACATGGAGGGAAAACAGGAATCACATGACTAGGAACACATGACATGAAACAGGAACTAGGAGTGGCTCCCGACGCCCCAAAATATGGACACACACATTAAACATTACAATTTCAAAGTTCTGTAGGGAGCTGGGGGGGGGTTGGAGCCATGAGAGGCTCGAGGGGCGCAGCCATGGAGCTGTGAGAGGCTCGAGGGGCGGAGCCATGGAGAACCCAGAGAGTAGCCAAAGACTCGAAGGGCCAGGGTGGAGCCGGAGGCAAGGAGAACCAAGACAGCGCCGGAGGCTCGGAGGAGCAAGGCGGAGCTTGGGGATCAGAAGACTGAGGTGGAGCTGGTGGGACTGAGGACCAAGGTGGAGACGTAGGGAACGCAGAGCTGAGGCAATGTCAAGAGACCGAAGTTCCCCTTGCCTGCTCAGGAGAACTAAGGGTGGGTACAAGGGTGGGAACCATCTCCAGGTCCAACTGCTCAGATGTAGCCCTGACATGGTGTGGAACAGACACAGGCATGGCTGTGACGTGGCATGGAGCAGACTCAGGCGTGGCTGTGACGTGGCATGGAGCAGACTCAGGCGTGGCTGTGACGTGGAGCAGGCTCAGGCATGGCTGTGACGTGGCATGGAGCAGGCTCAGGCATTGGGGCAAAAGATGGCGCTAGCTCAGCGACCATGACGTGGAACGTTGGCTCGGCGGCCATGACTCGGCATCCACCTCCCCTACAGTGAACGTAGAACCAGTGATCTGCAGGGCAAGGTCGATATACTGAGTGAGGCTGAGGGAACTGCGACTGCCAGGCATCAAAGTGGAGATAGGCTCATTTAGTCCAAATCAGAAACAGTCTTTGAGGGCAACCTCATTGAAGTCCACCTGGCAGGCCAGAGCACAAAAGTCCTCAACATAATCCTCCAGGGGACGATTCCCCTGACGTAAGCGGAGGAGCTGATTTGTTGGGTTCATTGTCGGTGAAGTATTTCTGTAATGTTGCTGCTGGTGCTGGCAATGATGAAGACGAAGACGAATTGAAGAACCCAAGTGCAATTTATTAAACAAAAGTGAAATCCAATAAAACCCTAACTAATAAACTTGGAACACGAACACGAACACGAACACGAACACGAACACGAACACGAACACGAACACGAACACGAACACGAACACGAACACGAACAGCGTACCAAACATATACAATACTTCACAAAGGACAATGGAAAACATGAGGGTTTAAATACATGGACATGGGAGAACAGACCAATGAACAAACAGAACTCTAAACAAGATAATTAAACAATAAACCAATGAAAACAAGACACATGAACATGGAGGGAAAACAGGAATCACATGACTAGGAACACATGACATGAAACAGGAACTAAACTTTTCAAAATAAAAGACATGAAATACATGAACACACACATTAAACATTACAGTATTATGCAGTGCCACATTTTATATTCAAACACTTTCCCCTGCAGAAAGTTAATATTTAGCTGCAAGAAAACTGATTCCTTGTCAAATTAGAGTGAAATTGTATTTTATTGGCCTAACATCCTTTTTTTTATAAGATTAATTATATATATATATATATATATATATATATATATATATATATATATATATATATATAATTTTTTTTTTTTTTTTTTTCACTGGTGAAAGGTAAACATAAATGATGATGAAAGCCAAAATATTCAATGTCATGATTCAATATTTACAGAATAATCCATTATTTTATAGAGGGGGTCAAAATGACAATTTTCGCCTATGATTTTGGAGCAAAAGTACAGGTAAAAAAAGAAATTACCATAGAAAGGTGTCAGCATCATTATTTTATTTTTACACAGAGATAGGTAGGACTATTACTAAAATCAGCTGACTTTAGCACCCCTTCTTTCATTATACGACAATGGTGTGAGTCCAAAAAAACACTTTTTTGTGTTATTTTAGTTCAAGAATCAAACAGTATATTTCCATGTCCTTCCTAAATAAAAGAATGCAATTTATTGCATTAGCCCAAATGCTATTTTTAGCTTGGCTGCTTTAGGATTCCTGCGCTCTTGACATCTTATTTGTTTTTGAATTTCCAATAGACTTGCACGTCAAAGCTCTGCACAATCGGATTAAATTTAATACAACATCTGCTTATGAAGAGACTGGTTTTGTGGGGCTGAAACATCATAGGCAGGTTTAATATTTCTTCACACCTATCATCAGCCCTGGAAATGTTTCTCACCTTATGTGGCAGTCCCTTGTTACAACATCAGTCTGTTAGCTGCCAAGTGGTCCTGATAACAAATTCTTCTTAATGGATTCAAAATTCAAAAATCTTAATGGACCTAAACATAGGCTTAATTTTCTTCTAATATTTTTCTTCAGCTTCGGAATTTTCATGTTTCACTTTTTTCTTTTCTGTATGAAGGTGTCATTAAAACTGACTTTGGAACTTTTTATCAGGCCTTAATAAGTTATTTTTGGTACTTTTCAAATGCCTATTATGTAGAGTTTTTAACGTTTTAACCTTGTCCCAGACCCAGACATTCACTATTAAAGTACTGTATGAAATGTTTTTATAAAAATAAAAATTATTACATTTTAAAAATTATGATATTCTAAACAAAGTGTGAAATAAAAAATAAAAAAATTCAATATTTTTTGTGTGAAAATAATTTCTCGCAATTTTTCAAAAAATTACGACTGTCCCACAGTTGTCGTGTTATTTCCACCACACCAAACAATTTTGCCCCAAATACATTTTTAAGTATTTATATTGAGAAAAAAGTGTGAATTTTTTTTTATTGTGTCTATTTAGGATACAAAAAATGTTAGTTATACAATTAGCCTTAATTGCATTATTTATTAAAAATAATAACAATAATAATATATAAATAAATCTCCTGTGATGCTTGTACACTTTTGGATATTGTTAGTAGACAAATAAAAAAAAATAATGCAAGTGTGAATTTTTTTTGTTTTTTTTTTTTACTAAGACATTTTAAAATTTCACAGTGCTAAAAGTGCATACAGTATATAATATAATATAATATATAATATGGGAGTGTTTGTGCTATCTGTGGGTGTACATGAGCATACTGGTGGTGTATTGTATGTTAATGAAGTGGTGCAAAGTGCAATTCGCTATTTTCCTGAGAAATAGGTCATTGCTCTAAGACCTTTCAAACCACATCTGTTTTCAGCGCAAACTAGTCTAAACTCAGTTCCTGCATTTGCAGTTTGGAGATTTTCACCAGCAGGTGGTAATAAAGTTCATGTCCAAACTCTGACAATATAGTAGTTGAACATCAAATTATGTTCATGACGATTACTGTTGTAGCCGTTTTTTTAAACAAAAATATCTGAGATTTGTGTTAAACTATCTATAGGTCATGGTATATTTTTCCATTATTATTATTATTCTGAATGAATGAATGTTACATTTATATAACACTTTTCTGACACTACACTCAAAGCATTTACACAGTAAACAGGAGATTCTCTTCAATCACCACCAGTGTGCAGCATCCACCTGTATGATTCGACATCAGCCATAGTGCACCAGTACGCTCACCACACACCAGCTATTAGGTGGAGAGGAGAGAGTAGAGTTATACATATTAATGGATGGGGATTATTAGGAGGCCATGATTGAGAAGGGCCAATGCGGGAATTTGGCTAGGACACCAGTTACACCCCTACTCTTTACAAGAAGTGCCCTGGGATTTTTAATGACCACAGAGAGTCAAGACCTCAGTTTAAAGTCCCATCCAAAGGACAGTGCCTTTTTACAGTATAGTGACCCCTGGGTGAGCAACCCCTGCTGGCCTCCCTAATACCTCTTCCAGCAGCAACCTTAGTTTTCCCCAGGAGGTCTCCCATCCAGATACTGACCAGGCTCAACCCTGCTTAGCTTCAGTGGGCAGCCAGTCTTGATCTACAGTGTGATATGGCTTCTGGCAATGTTTATATTTACAAATGTATTTATGATCTAATTTGTATTGGTATTTTTCCACCTGTTGTCGTAGAGTGATTTTTAGTCACTGCAAACGGAGCCGATGAAAGAAGTTGAAGAGGGTAAAATGTCTGTATTTTGTATGATTTTTTTTTTAACCACTTCTTTATTTTGTTTATATATTCATTTCACTTGAAGTGCAATTTGAATTTAAAAATATTTTTGGTTTAAATTTTTCGTGCTTCAACAAATAAATGTAATTTTGTAAAATCAAAATCGACTGGTAGAAGTGAAGTGCGTGCCAATACAATCACTGTAATACTAGCCATGATTTGTGTGTAAATGAAAATAATTAATAAAACTTACATTCTCTATAATGTAACAGAGCCTACATACATATCCTGAACCACATTTTCCATGAGGTTCACATTCAACAAGGATGCAGTTAATGCACAAAATAATGTCAGTCCATATATCTATCTTCTAATTCATTGCATACAATCCATTTACACTACCAACTTCTTATGAATGTGCTGTTTTTGTTTATATCGCTGGTACTTGAGGGAATGGACTACTATAGGATGCAGACGGTGCTATAACCGGAGAAGAACCTCAGAAATCAATTGCACTTGACCCAGCCCATTAGCGCCTTGTGCATGTGATTTTGCCAAAACCACTTGCACCTAGACTTAGCACATGCTTGCATGAAAATACCAAAACTTCATGGCCATGCCCACTTACTTTGTGCTTATGACTTATGGCATAGTGCAGTGCTTAGAGCTAGTGCTCTTGAAATAGGGCCCTTAGATCTTATGATATGTAGGTATTTTGGCAGATCAATAACAGTAATTAATTTTGTTGGGTGATGCTAGTCATGCAGAAATTACACACTGCCGAAATTTAACATGCAACTACAGGTGTCTTCTTTCCTTTCCTTTACTACAAATTACTACATATTATATTGTTACTTATGCATGGGAAAAAATGCAAGGGCCAATATATTTCCAGCCTCATTGTTGATCATCTTTCTCATTGGGTCTGTTCACTGTACTTTTTTGCTGACTGTGGCAGTATGTTGATGCCACAGGGCCATGTTGATGACAATCTATATAACCTTTACAGATTTTACAGCCTTGCAGGCTTTATAAACGCAAGAGAGCCACAAAATGTAAGATGTGATGTTAAAGAAAACTGCTGAGGAAGCAGCATCGAGGAAGAAACCCTCCCTCCTTTTCACCACAGCAGAGCAAACATCCCTCTTTAATTTACAGCTACACAGGTCAGAGATGTCATGTTACATTGCAATATTCAGCTCTAATCCAAGTGATTGAGGACAATGTGGTACATTTGACAAATAGAGAATCATTTCATGAGCACAGACAAAATAGAAATAGGGAATGTAGGACATTAAGCAGCAGCAGACGTATTTTCATTGAAACAAATGATCAGTGTTTGTGAATGTAAATGTAATTGTGTTGAGAAGTGGCAGTGTACTGCAGTGGAAACATAAGATGTGTCTATTTAAAATTCATACACTTTTAAATGAACAAAATATGAACAAAATACATCCACTACAGGTTCTGTTATATTTATATAAACTATATATTAGCTACAAGTGTTGGTTGGCACAGAGTTGATTTCTGGTAATTTTAACATCTAAATGTTCACTTTATTGACCTACACTAATTGATTCTGTCAGGGCATCTGAATGTTAACATTTATATCTGCAAAACAAAAATTAAACTGATCTGCTAAAAATGTTACAGAAATAATACTAAGAAAGATATTTTAAATATATTAATTTAGGTTAATAGTGAAGGGAATCAGCTATATTTTGATATAAGATTTGTAAAAAAAAATGGGACAAGATGGTGCCATGGATGACTGCTTCGTTGTGGAGTTCTCTAGCGTTTTTCTTACTTTTGTTCGTTTGTCATGTTTTTTGTCACTCTTTCCTGATCAGTTTCACCAGGGATGAACTACTGAATATTCAGCAGAGCATACCTGATCATTTTTTGCCAGTGTTTGATTATTCAGATGTTTTATTAGACATCCTAGTTGGAGGAGCAGCGGTGTTCTACAAGTGCTCCAAGAGACGCAAGCAAGGGAAGCGCGCCGGTGTGCTTCTGAAGCTTTGTCAACGTGGCTTTAAGACTCTGCTGCCAAGTACTATCTGCCGAATGTCTGCTCCCTCACCAACAAACTGGATGAACTGCTTCTGCTCACTCAAACAAATAAGGACTTTTCTAACTCCGCTGCTCTGTGTTTCATGGAAACCTGGCTGAATGAAGCCATCCCGGACAGCGCACTACATCTGCCGGGCTTCTGGCTGTTCAGAGCAGATCGCGTTGCGGAATCCTGCATCTGTGTGGAAAGGCCTGAAAAGCATTACCAAGTAAAAGACACCTCCCCTCGCAATGTAGAGAATCAACAAATGGCTTATGAACTGAATGTGTTTTACTGCAGGTTTGAAAAGCCCAGTCTCACACCCCTCCCCCGCTCTGATCTTCACTTCACACACACCAACACCTCCTGGAACCCCCCTCATCTCCTCTCCTGTTACTCAAACTGCACATATGGTCTGTGAGGAGGATGTGTGCCAGGTCTTCTGGAAACAGAAGACTAGGAAAGCTTCAGGACCAGATGGTGTCTCACCTACCTGTCTGAAAGTCTGCGCTGACCAACTGACCCCCATCTTCACACAGATATTAAATAGATCACCACTGGAGCAGTGTGAAGTTCCCTGATGCTTCAAACGCTCCACCATCATTACGGTCCCCCCCCCCAAAAAAAATCACTGGACTTAATGACTGCAGACTTGTCGCTCTCACATCTGTGGTCATGAAGTCATTTGAGAGACTGGTTTTGGCCTACCTGAAGGACATCACTGAACCCCTGCTAGACTCCCTTCAGTTTGCTTATCGAGCAAACAGGTCTGTGGATGATGCTGTCAACATGGGACTGCATTATATCTTGCAACACCTCGACAGACCTGGGACTTATTCAAGGATCCAATTTGTGAACTTCAGTTCAGCATTCAATGCATCATGCCTGATCTTCTCTCAACCAAACTGACCCAGCTCTCCATGCCAACCACAATCTGTCAGTGGATCAACAGCTTTCTGACAGATAGGCAGCTGCTAGTAAGACTGGGGAAAATTACATCCAGGACCCTCAATATTAGTACTGATGCTCCTCAGGGATGTGTTCTCTCTCTACTGCTCTTCTCCCTGTACACGATTGACTGCACTGCATATGACCCCACTGTCAAACTCCTGAAGTTTGCAGACGTCACCACGGTCATCTGCCTCATCCACGACTGTTTTGATTCTGCATTCAGATGGGAGGATGAGCAGCTGGCTGTCTGGTGCTGTCACAAATACCTTGAGCTGAACACGTTCAAAACAGTGGAGATGGTAATGGACTTCAGGAGAAATACCCCCACACTCTCCCCCCTCACCATCCTGAACAATACTGTGGCAGCAATGGAGTCATTCAGGTTCCTGGGCTCTTCCATCTCTCAGGACCTGAAGTGCGACACCCACATAAACTCCATTGTGCAGAAGGCTCAGCAGAGGTTGTTCTTCCTTTGCCAGCTGAGGAAGTTCAACCTGCCACTGGAGCTGCTGACTCAGTTCTACTCAGCCGTCACTGAGTCTGTCCTGTGTAGAATTACTCTGGACCCCACACACCCTGCCCACTCCCTTTTTGAACTGTTGCCCTCTGGCCGGCACTACAAAGAACTGAGGGCCAGGACAACCAGGCACAAGAACAGTTTTTACCCTCAGGCCATTTACCACATGAACAATTAAACTGCCTTCAGGACTCCCATAGTGCAATAATGTATAAATATGTCATGTGTTTAATTCAATAACTGTACATACCCCAACCTTGCACATATATTACCACTTGCATATGTACATATGCCATTCTATGTTATATGTCCTTTTTTTGTATGTCTATTATACTCTTACTTTGTTTTATATTCTGTGTCTCACTGTAATGTTCTGTGTGCACTTGCTTGTTTCTCCTATCAGCAAAAAAATACAAAATTCCTTGTTTATGTGAGCACATTTGGTAATAAAGCTCAATCTGATTCTGATTCTAAGCCTGTGATAAGCTATGCTAGCTGGCTAACATCATTTATCAACAGAGAGTGTGTGTGGTTGGTTGGCACATTGGTTTTGGTTATCACACGGGTATTAAAAAAGAATAGATAATAATGCATATCCTTCATACACACTAGTTACCAACCCAATACCTCAAAATACACATATAAATAATGTGTGTATTATATTTGCACATGCTGTATATAACAAAAATAATCGATAAAAATAGTAGTAATTGTTTTTATTATAAATAATAATAATAATAATAATAATAATAATAATTATTATTATTATTATTATTTGGCTTCTTACAAATACACACGGTTCAAACCAATCCAATGATACAATTAGTTCCTTTCCTTTTCATTTATTTGATAAAAAATGCACTCAAATTTAAAAGCTCTCCATTCACACATACTGTGCACTAATTGCAAAAAAAATTTAATTTCTCATTTTTTAGGGAACCCCCCTGAATATATATATATATATATATATATATATTTAGGTTCCCTGAAAAATGAGACAATTATGTGTGTGTGTGTGTGTGTATGTGTGTGTGTGTATATATATATAAAGAGTCTGGAGAAATTTATCATAGTAAAAGTATCAATTTTCTCTTCAAAATATAGTGAAGTGAAAGTAAAAGTCCAAAGAAATATCTATACACAAGTACAAATATTAAAAAACTGTACTTAAGTACATTAAGTACAGTATAGATATTTCTTTGGACTTTTACTTTCATTTCACTATATTTTGAAGAGAAAATTGATACTTTTACTCCGATAAATTTCTCCAGACCCTTTCGTTGCTTTTGCGACTGAACACCACAAAAACAATTACAGCTGTACGTGCAAAAATGCATGCAGATCGGCGATACCGATGTATGATTCGTTGAAAAAATAATTTGAGTCAAATCTTCTAAATTTGATTCCTTTTAACTGAACAAAAAGATTCAAAAAGCAGCCTGAATGATTTGTTTTGCGAATCACGAATCTGAATCAAAATCACAAGTGAAGAGCGCACCAGATTACGTGTTCCGTCGTCTGGCAGTTAAATAATGAAGTTATGTGCCATCAGTCTCCCACTTTTCCAGGAGACCTGTTCATATAAAAGTCACATGCGTTTATATTTTACATTTAAACAAGGTATGATGTGTATGAATAATTACCAGCGCTCATGAAAATGTCCAACAATATTTATTTTTATATTTTA
Organism: Myxocyprinus asiaticus; assembly: GCF_019703515.2. Classification (NCBI taxonomy): domain Eukaryota; kingdom Metazoa; phylum Chordata; class Actinopteri; order Cypriniformes; family Catostomidae; genus Myxocyprinus; species Myxocyprinus asiaticus. The sequence continues at coordinate 4,484,811 of NC_059365.1, read as the reverse complement.
TGAAGATGGATGAATGGTCTTTGCCTAAGCGAAACTAGTTTTCTGGTGATTGCTAAAGTGTTATGTTTGCTTTTTAGCACATTTATGCTACAGTATGTGGTAACTAGGGTTTTCTGGATGGTTGTTAGGGCATGCTATGCAGTTGTCAAGGTGATCTCTGCTGTGTGTTTTGGTGCATTGCTACAGTATGTGGTTGCCAGGTTGTTACTATGCTGTTGCTATGTTGTTTTCTGTGTTTTTTGCACAATGCTCTGCAGTTGACAGGGTGTTCTAGGTGGTTGTCAGGTTGTTGCTATGCTGTTGTTAAGTTGTTTTAACTGTGTTTCAGCACATTGCTATGAAGTTGCCAGGGTGTTCTGGGAGGTTGCTGGGTGGTTGCTTATTGGCCCAAATTAAAAGAGCCCACCCACACAAGTCACTGTTCTGGTCACTAATATGACTCAGCTCCCTCCTTCAATGGTCCAGTTTTTATGGACTGTGGTGTTTATTTACACTCATCCCATAAATATCATTCTGATGTGACTTGAATGTGTCATTAAAGAGAAAGTTAATTTTAAAATGAAAATTCTCTCATAATTTTCTCACCCTCATTCGATCCAAGATGCGTATGACTTAAATTTTTTCTGCAGAACACACACACACACACACACACAGACACAAAAGATTTTCAGAAGAATATCGTTGTTGTGTAGGCCAATTCAATGTAAGTGAATAGTGGCCAGACCTTTGAAGCTCCAAAAAGCACATACATGCAGCATAAGAGTAATCCATAAGACTCCAGTGGTTTCACCAATGTCTTCTGAAAGGATCCAATTGGTTTTGGGTGAAAATAGACCAAAATATAGCTCCTTTTTCGACTATAAATCTTGACATTAGCAGTCTCCTTGGCGATCAGAATTTCAAGCTCGATTACACTTCCTATAGTGTCATCTAGGGCTCTGTGCATGCATCAAGCACTAGAAAGTGAAATCAAGCTTGAAATAATGATCGTGCCTAGAGATTGCAATGGCAAGATATACAGTGATAATGAGTTACAATTTGGTTTGTTCTCACCCAAAACCAACTGAATTGCTTCAGAGGGCATGGATTTAACCACTGTAGTAGTATGGATAACTTTATGCTCCCTTAATGTGCTTTTTGTAGCTTGAAATGTCTGGCCACCATTCACTTGCATTGAATTGACCTGTAGAGCTGAAATATACTTCTAAAAATATTTGTGTGTTCTCCAGATGAAAGAAAGTCATACACATCTGGGATGGCATGAGGATGAGTAAATGATGAGCACCACCAATCAAATAAGTTGCCATGGGTTTAATTAACTGTTCGGTAATTTATGCAATTTACTTGTACTTTTGATACTTAAGTAAATTTAATATCAGTTACTTTAATACTTTTACTTAAGTCGTTTTCTCATGAGCTACTTTAACTTTTACTTGAATCAATTTCCATGAAGGTGTCTTTACTTTTACTCAAGTATGACAAATGGATAATTTATACAACACTAGCCAAGCAAGCTCACAGAAATGAAAAAAAATCACTAATTTTTTTTGGAAAACTGCCTAAGGTAAAAGCAGATATAAAATTTTTGGCTATTTGGGGTTTATAGCAGTTTATTTGATGACTTACAGAAATCATATTTCACTTTTTTTGAAAATCTTTCAAACTGTGGTATTAGGGCAACAAAATTAACTGTACAGTCACATTCTGGAGAATGAGAGCTTTTTTTTTTTAAATGTATAACCATTTAGGTGCTCTGCCAGCGGGTCCATAAAGTTTAAGGTGTTAAACATAATCATATTAATTACATTATCATTACTCATACATTTGATAGAAGACAAACATGTGTTGTTCTGTTGTCCTGGTTTAAACTGTTTTGTGTTACTGAAACTATACTGTTTTATCACTGTGCCAACCACCCCAATATGGGGTTGGTTGGCACAAATGCACAACATAACTTTGACCATTAATCAACTGGTTTGAGTATTTCTGTAACTGCTGATCTCCTGGGATTTTCACACACAACAGTCTCTAGAATTTAAACAGAATGGTAACAAACACAAAACATCCAGTGAGCGGCAGTTCTGTGGATGGAAATGCCTTGTTGATGAGAGAGGCCAGACTGGTTTGTCTACGGTAACTCAGATAACCGCTCTGTACAATTGTGGTGAGAAGAATATCAGCGGGTTGGCGCTGTTTTTGCGGCACGAGGGGGACCTACACTATGTTAGGCAGGTGGTTTTATTGTTGTGGCTGATTATCATATCATATCGATGTCTCAGATGCCCAGGTATACTTCACTTTGCACGTTCCGTTTCGTCTCACGCACAGTTGTGTGCGCGCAGCTTTGAAAGTATACCTCACGCTGATGAGCGCGAAAGGACACATTGCTTTGTTATACACTACCAGACGTTTGAGGGCAGCACCAAGTCGTGTCACTTCCAGGACATCCGCTCTGAAGGATAAAGAAGAAAAAAACTGAGGATCCGACATTAGAGGAAGCAAGTACAACAAAACGATGGAGAAAGTTATGTTCTTCAACTACTGCTTGACATTACAGCCCAACTGTGCATATTGCCACTTAGGTGGACTCTTCTATCTCAACAGTCAACGTTGCACATGCACGTTTGTCCACGCACAGTCCGTGCGGACAGAAAAATCTGGCTAATTTAAAGCAAAGAAGTATTTGAAAATCGGACAAAAAGACAAAGTGACAAGACTGTGTATCTAACGTCTTTAATGAGGAAATGAACTACAATCCCAAGAAGCATTGCGAATGAATCAAAATGGTGTAAAAATATAAAACTATTGACTTAAATGTGTCGATTATATGTATAGAAACAATATTCTATATTTTAAGTATATAGCAAAATATTCAGATATTTGCAAATTCACAAGCAGTTCTAGACAGACTCTATTCAAGACAGTGTCATTCATAGTGCGTCATGAAGTGGCCGTTCACTGCACAGCTCTTTTGCTGTGCTTTGTTTGCCACAATTCTCTGGTGAATTCTTTCCCTTCAGGATCATGGGTGGTGTAGTTCTTCACCAGATTTTTATTTTTATTTTTAATTTTTTAATGAGGCTGATATAACGCACACTAATGGCTTCAACAGAAGCATATACCTTCGATTAATAACCTCTGAGCTCACAGGCAGTCATTGTTAAAAATCAGTTAGTGGAGTAATTGAATGGGCTTTTTACTTCCGTATCCAGACTGTTGGCTGTGTTGGTGCAATCAGACAAATGGGACATAAAATATTCTCGCCATTTTGAGTTTTTGAGACTCTAACCGAGGCAGAGAACCTGATTGAAGACCTGCTAAGACACAAGGATGTGTGATGGCAATGTAGGTGTTGTTTAATTTATTGATTAAGCTGAATGCAGGAAGGGCCGCAATGCTTTAGTGACACACAGAGCACTTTTTGCAGCCCGTCAGTCTCAGCTAAAATGGCTCTCTATTTCTGCATTTGTGAGTGTGTTTCAACTCTATCTCAGCCTTGCACACGTTTCTAGAGAAGAAATGGCTTTGCACTTGACTGGCTTTCTGTCAGAAATAGTTGCTGGCTTTGTCAAAAAACTTTAAGAAATGGTGCCTCGCATCAGTAATCGCAGATATCTAGTCAGTTTGAGAATGGAATGGACAGCTGCGTGAAAACAATACCTGTGTGAGCTCCCCAACGCAAGGAGATATTAAAATCAGTGGCACAGATAATTATTGCATATCAATAGCTCACAAAGCCAAATTATTTTTGTCACAAACAGCATTGCGGTTACATTGTGCAACACAACAGACCCCAATAAATCCATGAAATTGCAACCTGCTATTGAGTAGATGCATCTGTCTTATGCAACGCTTATTGAATTGTAACAAGATTTTGTTTCATTTTTTTATCTCCGAATGAAGCAGCTTCTTATAAGCATGCACAAGATTTGATAATGTGTGAAAGGTAAATAATAAATGACACTAAATGAGGGCTTTGACCTTCAGAAAAGTGTTGAGATTTCAGCTGAGTGTTATTTTTCCACAGCGCCGCCTCTGCAGGACATTAACAATTCTTGCAGTGCTTCACAAAATGCAGTTTCAGGAACAAAGAGAGCAAATATTATACTCTCAATATTTTATGTCTTACCAAGGAGACATGATGAAAACTACTCTTAAACTGACATTTTTCATGTATTTGAAGTAGTAGTACACGCCAAAATGGAAATTGTGTCATTTACTCATCCATCTGTCATTCCAAACTAAATGACTTTATTTCTTCCAAGGAACACAAACTGAGATGTTAGGCAGAATGTTCACACAAATCGATTCCACACAACAACAGAATACAGTGATGTTGAGCCTCATGTATTCAGATAGAAGACAAAGGCAGGCCTAACACAGTCGTAAAACCTAACTCAGGCCCACATAACAAGTCATAAATTTTACTGATAAAAATCGCACCAAAATCAAACAAAGGGAGTCCAAAACAGACTACCAATCCCATGAAGCCTTGCTCACTAAAGGATCGAACTCTCAACTCCTATTGGATGAGGCAAACAACAGAACGCACCTCAACCATGACATCATCAGGAGTAGAAATACCTCTGAAATGCTTCCGGGATTTGCTTCCAGCAACTTTGCTCGCCGTGTGTAGACGCAGCTCATCGCTGCTCTCAGGTGTAGCCTCGTGGTACAAGGAAGTAACGTCCGACTTGAAACTGTGGTCATACAATCTCCATCTCGCTGGACGAGTTGAGATTACTCTGTGTTCCACCGAACACTCAAATGGATCCGAAGGAGACCGCCGAGCAATCTGCATCTTCATCTGTTTGCCTGCAGAAGTGAAGAGAGAAAAGATTTCTCTTCCATCTTCAATCAAGTCGACGTTGCTGATTTCTCCGCCAGCCCGCTGAGAATCAGCAGCCGTACCGCCCGCCAACAGAGCGAGGAAACGGCCTCCCATCATCACCCGAGCCTCGAGGAACCGAGTCTGAGTTAAAGGATGGATGAACACACATTCTGCATCCTCATGCGATTCAAGTAAGAGGTTTACGTCTGGGCAGAGATAGAATATTATAGTGTGTTATTCTTGTGTATCAAGGTTATTGCTTGTACAGTTTACAGACCGCCATGTCTGCTCATTATTAATACTCAGGGTATTAATTATAACGAATTTGATTTGCTGTATTGTAGTCCAACCACATTGGACTGTTGTGCATTTCCGCCATCGTGGGTGAGACTGGCACACTGAGATTATCCATTAAAGAATCAAAGACCGCGGGACGGTTTACGAGCCGTCCACCGCGTCTCTGAGTGATAAACTAACAGCTGCTTTCTCTCCCACGATCGCGAAATCAGCTTTGGGGCCGTCACTTAATTCTCTCTCTCCCGTACTAACACACACACACACATACACACTCTCTCTCACACACACACCATTATGTGTTATAGGATATTTTGATTTCCATATCTAATCATATCACTGTTTAGTTTGTAGTTGTAAGTCGGAAGTTTATTGACTGCATTGTATTAATTATTAATTGATATTACTGCATAAATAAACTTTTGTTTATATTACAAAGAGAAGTGTTTTGGTTTGTTTTGCATACGCCTGTGTCATGCTGACAGGATGTCAGTGCTCGGATTCAAGCCTTCATTCATTGTTTTTTTCCTGAAAATCGATATTCTTCGGATGTCGATTTTCCTAAGAAAACAATCTAATATTGAGACTGTTATACTATCTGGTTATTAGTCCCTGATTCCAGGGTGGTGCCCCGTCAATGTTAATCCTTATTAATATTCTGTTGATTTTTGATAATTGATAATTATCTTTGACGATTGTTGATTTTGAAGGATCAATAAGCTAATGTTAATTTTAATTAATGTATCATAGATGTTAATGATTGGTGATTATCTTTGATAATTGTTGATTTAAAGGATTAAAAAAGCTAACATTGATTCTCATCAATGTTCTATTGATTTTAATAATTAATAATTATCTTTGATAATTATTAATTATTGCTAATAACCAAACCCGCTCCTAAACGTAGCGCACTACATTTACTGGAGCCCCATATGAGGTTTTAATGAGTTAGATTCAACGAATTAATTTAAATATGAATTAATAACTAAAGAAATAATTACCAATTATTTCTGATAGTAACACTGATCTAAACCAGTAAAGCCCTACAGTGACCAGGGGCTGTCAAGCTCCAAAAAATGACAAAAAGTACCATAAAAGTATATGACTATTCCAAGTCTTTTGAAGCCCTAGATAAAGTTACTGTTTACAAATAACGCACAGCGGCGGAACTTCCAAGTTCTTTTTAACATGACAAAAAATAACTGCTTTCAGTGTGCTCTTGTTTCAAATTGAGCCAAAAATGGCACAAAATTTGCTGTTTGTGGCGTTGAAAAACCCAGTTTACAAAAGATTATAGGAAATTTGGGCTTCTTTAGATTTTCATCAGGATCTGTGAATTAGGTCAAACTCAGGATTTCACATACAGTGGCAATAAAAAGTATGTGAACCCTTTGGAATTACCTGCATTTATGTATAAATGTATCTTAAAATCTGTTTTGATCTTCATTTAAGTTACAATAATGAACAAGCACAGTCTGTCTTAACTAATAACACACAAATGATTGTAATGTTCTTGTACATATTGAATACATCATTCAAACATTCACAGTGTAGGTTGTAAAAAGTTTGTGAACCCTTAGGCTAATGATGTCAATAAAAGATATTTTGAATTATTAAATGCATTAGAGAGTCAGGAGTTAGTAAACCTGGCATCCAGTTATTGAAACGAGATTGGAGGTGTGGGTTAGATCTACTTTTTATAAAAAGCACTCTCATTTTGAGTTTGCTATTCAAAAGAAGCATCTGCTAACATGGATCATGCCTCGCAAGAGATCTCAGAAGACCTACAGTCAAGACTTGTTCATTTGCATAAAGCTGGAATGGGTAACAAAGTTATCTTGAAGAGCTTAGATTATCATCTGTCCACAGTTAGACAAATTGGCTATAAATGGAGATGGTTAAGTACTGCGGCTACTCTCCCTAGAAGTGGCCGTCCAGCCAAGATGACTCACATGGCAGATTGATCAATGAGATTAAAAAGAATGCTAGAGTGACAGCTAAAGACTTAAAGGAATCATTGGAATTAGTTAACATCTCTGTTCATGAGTATACTATACAGAAAACATTAAACAGGCATGGTGTTCATGGCAGGACACCATGAAGGAAGCCAATGCTTTCCAACAAAAAAATTGCTGTGTGTCTGAAGTTTGCCAAAGACCACCTTGACACTCCACAAAGCTACTGGGAAAATGTTTAGTGGACTGATGAAATTAAGGTTGAATTGCTTGGGAAGAACATGCAGCAATACATATGGCGTAAAAAGAGCACTGCATACTTACATAAAAAAACATCATCCCAATGGTGAAGGACAGTGGAGGGAGCACTTTGGGGCTGCTTTGCTTCTTTGGGGCCTGGACCGCTTGCCATCTTCAAGGGAAAAATGTATTCCCAAGTTTATCAAGATATCTTATAGGATAATGTCAGGGTTGCTGTGTGTCAGCTGAAGCTCAGTAGAAGTTGGGTGATGCAGCAGGAAAATGACTAAACATCTAAGTAAACTTTTCAAGAAGCACTCCGTTCGCTGTGGCTGTTTTTAATTTCCAAAGTGCTTTTGCTGTAAATGTATGGAACTGATGATTATGTGCATTGTTACATCATAACAGGTGGTTACAAATGCACTTGTAGTGCACTTATTAAAAAGTATATCCTAGCTGAGCAGTTATTCATTGTCAAAAGATTTCAAAGCAAATATGTGAATATGTTGAGGCAGCCATAGCTCTTTTTTCTAAACTTAAGCTGTGGTGAGCAGGGCGGGGCCGAGCGGCGTCTGGGCAGAGTGAGGCCGGGAAGATAAGTGGTGAATGAGTTCCACCTGTGTGCCACACCGGTCCCGCGTTCCAGTGAGGGGCGGCGAGAGTATTTAAGGAGAGGAGACAGCGGCAGACAGAGAGAGAGAGAGAGAGACACATGAAGATGTGTTTGTGTGTTTGATGTGTCTGCGGGGAAGCAGCAAGTGGAGTTGTTTTTTGTTATGTTATGTTTAAGTGTAAAATAAATGTCTACGTGTTGTCAAGCTGGTCCCAGCTTCCCCCTTGCCCATCTTGTGAACTCGTTACGTACCCTTAGACTGGTTTGAGCTTTAATACATTCAGGATGCTGCATTTTTGCAGCACAGTGTGTTCCAATGTTGGAAGTTGTAATAGTCTAGTGGTTAAGGATGTGTGATTATAATTTATGCCCCTCAGCTAATCAAAACATTTGTAGCATGCGGCTTGCTCTAGGTGATGAGGATAATAAGCTTAGCGTGAAAATAATATTTAATTCCACTTAATGGGTTGAGCTAAACTGATTGAGTAATTTTAAAATGATTTGTATTTCAGTAATAAATAATGACCTTTTCCATATCAATGGAACACAATGGACAACAAAAGCATACAATGTATTCAGATATTGATATGAATATAAATGCACATTTTCAGTGTGGTTTGTTTGATCCATGAACTGGAGAGTTGTTTAGGTTTAACCCAAGGGTGCTGTCAATATAGTGTCATAACAACTCGAAATAATATGTACGAGATGGAGAAATCACAAGATATCGTACAACTTGGCTCATACGAAAAGGGATGACTTTTATTCCCATAGAGACCAACCAATCAACAAACAAAATTTCAAATCGATACAATACAGGCATAAAATTTTAGTTATCCTCCTAACCAACACTTTATCTTAAGAAAGGAAACAATCATTACACATTTATTTATGCAATACAAATTATTCATGTATGTCGATAACAGTCTCGTTCCAAATTCTGATGTTTCTTTCTTCCATTTCTTTCCTCTACACAAAAGTTATTTTCCTATTCAAATTATGGTTAAGTATGGGTTAGGGGTTAAACTTTGTAAAAATTGTAATAACATTGTTTCTTTATTTTTCTCTATGGGAATAAAAGTTGTACGTTTTTGTACAAGCCTACTAGTACAATTTTTTACGATTTCGACGTCTAGTACTATCATTACAACTTAAGAGTTCAAGTTGGATAAAAATAATAAGTCGATAACACTTTACAATAAGGTTCCATTTGTTATCATTAGTTAATGCATTAGTTATCATTAACTAACAATTAATAATATATATTTTTACAGCATTTATTAATCTTTGTTAATGTTAGTTATCAAAAATACAATTGTTCATTGTTAGTTCATGTTAGCTCATAGTGCATTAACTAATGTTAACAAATTCAACTCTTGATTTTAAAAATGTATTACTATACTGTATCCCGAGAGTGGGCTAGGTGCCTCCCACAATCTTGTCAACTCCTCATGCACTTCCGGGAAGAAAGGGACTGGAGCGGGGCGTGGCTGCTTTGAGCTGTGCTCGAGAGCTGATCAGCTTCGCGGGCTCCGAACAAGAGGTCGAACTCGCCGTGAAACGAGCCGGCGGACTCATCCGGAAGCCCAATCGGGGCAGGCGAGTGTGCTGGGGAATGGGAGGTCCATGGGGGGATACCCGGCGGAGGTGGTCCCATTGGGGTCCCCAAATCGCCCCCAGTGCTAGCCGCACTGGCCTCATACCCGTAGGTAGAAGGACCGAGGTGGGGAACCTGCTTTCTTACGAAAGCAAGCCGTGACCGCAACGTTGCCATGGTCATGTTCTCGCAGTGAGTACATGATCCATCCACGAACGCTGTCTCCGCGTGGGTTGCGCCCAGACACAACAGACAGCATTCATAACCATCAGAAGTTGAGAGGTAACGACCGCAATCAGGAATAACACACAAACGGAAAGGCATCTTTAAAAAGATGCGTCTTTAAAAAGATGTTCCGCATGTGCCGCTCTTTTAGAGAAATATACTCTTTTAGGAAAATATACTGTCTTTTTTCTGCCGAAGCGCCCAGGGGCGTTCTCTGCAGTGCACCAGTGCAGAGGAGGGAGAAGCCGCTGAAATGCACCGTCAGATCCAGCAGAGGTGAATGAACAGTCAGCTCTGTAAACATCGACCGTTCGGCTCCAAAGAGAAAATCTGAATGAGCAGTTGCATACCAGCTCCTTTTCTACCCGTATGTCCAGGGGAGTGGTATGCAAATACCACTCGCCAATTTTCATTGGCCTTTTATCAAAGACCAGAGGTGTCTCGGGCTCCCAAGTGTGACCCCTAGTGTCACTACATCGACACAACGTCGAGTGAGTGACAGATAGGGAACTAATGTTAACAAATGGAACATTATTGGAAAGTGGTACCAATAAGTATAATTTACATAGAAAGGAGGCATGTTTGTGCTGAAAAGAATGACAATTACTTCATTTAAATGAATCATTTAGAATCTGGTTAAAATAATTGTTCAAAAGTCTGAGTTCTTTGGAAAATGCTTATAATTTTTTATATATGTATGTACATTAAATACAGTTTTTAAAAATAATTTTCATTAAGAATTGTGTAATCATTATACAACATTTTGAGTGAAAATTAACATTAAAAATTTCAGAACTTCTTTGTATTTGGATTGTTCCCATTTTGCTGGCATGAACAAAACCTGATTATTAATGTTATCCAGCAAGATTTGAGAATGTTATAAAGAGAGTCTTGTGTGCTTCAATGGAGTAAACATGTTTAATATCACACATTTTTTTGCTTTCGTTTGATTTGTGACCTAGAAATAGTGTGGAATCTTAAATATTTCTAATTCATTTTAAGTCATAACGTTTCTGTGAATAGTTAAAATAGTTTTGTTTATTTTCAGGTTTTAATTAGATTTAACATTTTCAATGAGATCTTTTGAACCCCACTGTTCTGTACCTACCCCTAAAAATGGAATCATGTGTTTAATAGCCAATCTAACGTTTTGTTGTTTATTATCAGTAAGACTCTCTCCTTCAAACATCTGGAAAGAAAACAGTAAGGTCAAATGTGAGTCCTCCAGGCAGACACCTGCACCGTCATCACAGCTTTGATGAATGTACAGGATGTCATGATTGTGGTAATTACTGCGTCAGATGATGCGGCCCCAGGGAGCTTCTTCTGTGAATAATTTGTGGTAAATTTAACACAATCCCATTCTGATTTACGCCTCTGGCTTCCAGGAAAGCTGGTCTGATGACTGATAACCAAAAGCTAATTATCTGCTGAGTTGCAGAGGAAACTACGCTGTGTGCTCTAGTCCAATGAGCAGCTTCATTTAGCCTTCAACCTCATAACTGCAAAGCTGAACTGTGCACCATTTAGTCCCATATTCAAAAGATCACATTATCTGCTTCTGCATACTGTATATTTTGTGCAGAGCAGTCTGAGCTCACCAATTAAATGTACCTACACACTTCCTGTCAACTCATTTTAATTAGTCCCTCATCAATGGAAGACAAATGCAGTGTGGTGGATGTCAGCCATTCTACTGTTGACATGCAGTGTTAGGGGTCGTTCAGACAGAATGCAGAATTACACTAAAGAAAGCAGCCTGACCTCATGAAAATGACGGGACAATGGCAACATTTTTTGCAAAATGATATTGTGTGGTTCATTACACGTATCGCAACAGTTCCGAGGTGAAATGTCCAAATGAGTTGGGGGTATCGCGTTACAAGTAATGCAGTTACGTAATTACTCATTACTTGAAAAAGTAATCTAAAGTAGCTCAATATATTTTTTAAAGCATAATATCTGAGTTACTTGTTGCTTGTCTACACCTCTCCTTTCGACGTAGTGCGAGACATAAGTGGTAAAAGTGGGCAAGCTGTGTGGGAGGAGATGATGTTGTATGTGTGGGTAGTGCCTGATGGGTATTGTAGTTCTAGAGAGTATGAGCCATGCTTATCAGCAATGAACAGAGTGCAGCAGTCTTCTGTTTGTCCACATTGAGATTTATGTTGTAAAAACTGCAAAATATTGCTGCTAAAGGAATTTAAATCTGAATCCCTCATTGGAATCCAATTGTATTTATCATGTGAAGCGGTGGGTTTGTTGTGCACTAGACTTGCCACGATATCATAATTTTCACACTGGTGCGGTGTTCATGTTCAAACCGACTACATTTTTAGTCTGGTTGGATGCTAAGTGGTACTGTGGGGTAATTTTCGTTAAGCAATAGCCTACACAATAACGCAAAGCAGTTTGATGTCAAACTTTTAACTTTATTTTTTTATTTATTTTAACTAAAAATGTAAATGAAACTGAAAAAAATGAAGTGCAATTAAAATGTGTGTTGTTCAACTTTTTGAAAGATGGCTTTTCAACAGTTGTGAAGGGCAACATCTCTTTGGCAACAAACCAACTTCATCTGTGCATTCTCTCCATCATGGGCTACCGGTCGGTTTTTCGTTGTCTGGGCAAATACATCACTTATTGTGGGTTGTTGCAGGTTTAATGTTGGTGTTTTATTACCTTTCAACACAGGACCCAGTTTAGCTGCATCGGAAGGGTAATGATTTGAATATGTGTGAATAAATTAGTTTTGTTCCCACCTAGGGCTGGGCTATATGCAAGAAATATGTTTATTTTTAATATTTTTATTAAAAAATATGAATATATCACAATATCCAATTACATCGTCAACCCCCGGTCTGAGGGATCATGAATATTCTTGCTTTAGTGATTTTGCATTGAAAATAAAATTCATTTATTTAAAAAATGAAAAACTTAAACCAAAGACATCTCTAAATTCAAATTGCACTTCAAACAAAATGAAAATGCAATTAAAATAAGGAAGAGGTCAAAAAAAAAAAAAAAAATCGCATCTAATCCCCTTTCCATTTACAGTCACTCAAGTATCCGTCTATGACAACAGGTGGAAAATTACTAATACAAATTAAGATCTAAAAACAATTATAAATGTAAACATAATAATTATAATGATGATAATAATCACTGAAATATAATTCATGGTTCGAGGTGAACGTGTTTTTGTGTTATTTTATGGTTTAATCACAGATGTATAGGCTATATATAAAGTGACCCTGCAGAGTTGCACTCATAACGAACTGCTCTGTGGAAATAAAGCGAACAGAACTCAGAGCACCTCCTGAGCTGAGATGGTCTGAGGTCATTTGCAGCATTCTCATAGACGATACTATTCTTGCAAAAAGAATTCAGAAGACTGAAACAAAGAAAGAGTGAGAACCCTTTACATACGTGTGTTCCACGAGACTGCACGCCTCCGAACAAACAGCGCATCAGACATGTGCATAGATGGCTTTTCTGTCATCTGTTCTTAAAAATATAATAAAGTGTGTTTCTTCAAACGTGTGTCTGTGTGTCTAACATCATTTCTTGTTTCATTCAGAATCTGAGACATCTTACAGTTACCCACCATGCACATTATATTCTCTACCTGCAATTAAACGTCTTCTGTCAGTGCATGTACTTTGCTGCCTGTGTAATTTGATACTTTGGTAAAGAACATCTGGCTTTCAGTGCGTTATTTAGGTTCATTTATCATGTGTCGCAAACTCTTCATTAGGCAACTATTCTTTATTTAAGGCTATTCTATTCATTAGGCTATTGTATAATATTTTGGAAGTTCCATTTATAATGTTTCCCCCTTCTACCCAGTATAAAATTACTTGTAAAACTGCTTGTGCATCTGAATTGCTTTGTTTTAAAGCTCCCCGTAACCACTGGTCTAGGATCAGTTTGCATCCGAACTGCTCCATGGTAAAGCATTTAACATTCAACATTTGGGTGAGTGAAACGTGATTGATTCATGTGTAAATACACACTGCACGTAACATTACTTTCTATAAAAAGTAACTTTTTAGTTACTTTTTGAATAGAATGCAGTATTCTAACGAGTTACTTTTAAAAGTAACATTACCCAACACTGAACAATATAAAACCTCCCTATGCAAAACCCTAAACCTAAACCTAACCGATAGTGTCATAAAAAGCAAATGTGAGATCAAAAATCCAAGCATGTCATTTTGTGCTGCTGACACTTTTGACTCAAGTGCAGACTCACATGCTCTTTTGGACTCGTACCCTGGTCCTTTACCTTACAAGTGCAATACTCTATCATTTGAGCTACCACACAATTTAATCACATTCCAACAAGCTTGTAAATGTAGTTGGTTATGTAATGTAAACGTTCAAATATATCGCCTTACAAGTCATGCACTACAGTGAAAGTGTTAAATAAACACATCTTTTATCTTGACAAAATAAACACACATTTTACTTAGTACTCTTTTAAAGTATTTAAGTAGTAAGTCCAACTCTAGAAGCATGTAGCAGAGAATCAATATCATCACGGACTTCAAAGGGAATAAAAACTCCGCCATGAACACCGCTGCCTCCCTCCTGGATGAGCTTAATATTGTTTATGCTCATTTCGAGGGAAATAACACCGCCCTTGTGGAGAGAGCTCTCGCGGCCGAAGCTATGGAGGTTAGTTCACTCTCCGTCTCTGTAGCGGATGTAACCCAATCCTTCCGATGGGTGAATATCCGTAAAGCCGCAGGTCCAGACGGCATTCTGGGCCACGTCATCAGAGCATGTGCAAACCAACTGGCTGGTGTTTTTACGGATATTTTCAACCTGAAATGTGGTCCCCACATGCTTTAAAATGTCCACCATTGTGCCTGTACCAAAGCAACTCAAAATCACTTGCTTAAATGACTGGCGTCCTGTTGCTCTGACCCCCATCATCAGCAAATTCTTTGAGAGACTAATCAGAGATTACATCTGCTCTGTGCTGCCTGCCTCACTGGACTCACTGCAGTTTGCTTACCGCAACAACCACTCCACTGATGATGCCATTGCATTTACAATACACACTTCTCTCTCCCACCTGGAAAAAAGGAACACTTGTGTGAGAATGCTGTTTGTAGACTACAGCTCAGCATTCAACACCACAGTGCACTCCAAGCTTTATTTGAAACTCCGGGCTCTGGGCTTAAACAGCTCGCTGTGCAGCTGGATCCTGGACTTCCTGTCAGGCAGATGCCAGGTGGTTAGAATAGGCAACAACATCTCCTCATCACTGACCCTCAACACTGGAGCCCCGCAGGGCTGTGTTCTCAGCCCACTCCTGTATTCCCTGTACACACATGACTGTGTGGCAACACATAGCTACAATGCCATCATTAAGTTTGCTGATGATATGACGGTGGTAGGTCTGATCACTGACAATGATGAAACAGCCTACAGAGAGGAGATGCACACTCTGACACACTGGTGTCAGGAGCACAACCTCTCCCTCAACGTCAGTAAGACCAAGGAGCTTGTGGTGGACTTCAGGAGAAAAGACAGAGAACACAGTCCCATCACCATCAATGGAGCACCGGTGTCCACATCACTGAGGAACTCACATGGTCCGTCCACACTGAGGCCAGAGTATTTTTTTTTTTGTATACAGTCTTCTTATTTTGTGTATACTGTATATTGTATATTATTAGGTGTATATTGTGTAACAAGATGTGTAAACTGTGTTATGTGTAAATCAGATGTTTATTGTAATTGTCATACTGCTATGTTGCTTGGAACTGCACCCAAGACTTTCACCCACTGTTGCACTTGTGTATATGGTTGAGTGACAATAAAGGGATTTGATTTGATTTAGTAGGCCTACATTTTATCCATATGCGTGTACCCTGGAAATCAAACCCATATTTTTTGTGTTGTTTCCAGCTATTGTTTCTACAACTGGCTTCTACTAGTGTTTGAAGTTGTAGACGTTCTAATCATACTTGAATATCTGTCATGTGTTATATAAAGCATTTCAAGGACATAAACAGTAACAAAGAAATTACAATGCTACTGTGCATAACTGGTCCTGAAGCATTTCTGGTAGCAGCATTTTTTATAACCTAAAATGACTAGCGTATACTTTTTGAGTCTATAGCTAATACAAATAAGATATATGCAAACATTAAAAATAATCAACAAGATGCCATTACCTGAGCCTTTAAATAAGACTTTAAGGCATCAACTTTTCTCAAAGGACATCAAACATTTATCTGAAGTGATTTATCCAGATGTGTACCATTATCTTGTTGACACTGAGAGTTTAAATGCCACTCATTATATTCACATGAAAATTAGCTTTGCAGCAAACTCTTCATTGTTAGTTTGCTGCAGGTTCACCACTGCTGGTGAAGAGCTGCAAACTTCTAGCAAATGTTTGTGGTGAATCGCAAGCTCATTTGCATGCGAAAATAATGAGTAGGACATTTGCGGCAAGTTTGTCAGAACTCTAGATTTATTGTAAGGGAGTCCGTGTTTCCATTTGCGTTTTTGTTGTAGGAAATCTCTTTAATTTTTGTACGTTTCAGGCATCCAGGGACTATCCAGCCACCGAAAAACATGGTCCAAATTTTAATGTTGACATTTTATATCAGTCATGTAAACGTTACCGCTATGAATCACTATGAATGAAGTGCCTCGTGCTGTTGTTTTGAATGAGTTTAATAACCAACCAGAAATGCTTTAGGAACAAAGACATCACTTCCCAAACCAGTGAATACCATTATGAAATGGTCTATCTAATTCTAATCAAGTTTATTATGAAATTGTTCATTAGCTGCAGCTGATTTTGGAATGCAAATATCATGTTTGGTCTGAACTGATGTCAGAAGACAAGTCAAACAGAACGCTGTGGTACATCCTTTTCAGGATTTCTGCAGATTTGATTTTCGTCTGCTTCCTCTGTTCTACATTACATTTTCATTTTGTTTCTACAGCGAGACTCTGAAAGCCACAGCTCTGAGAATATGGCATAGCACGCAGTAAGTGTTCAGGGTGACGATCACAGAGGATGTGAGCAGAAAGTGTGCATTTAAAACATTCTCCGATGCTCTTTTCTATCTTTTTCCATAGCATGGCATTGGAACAGGTAATCCAAACATCATTGTCTCCTTTGGAGGACCTTTTTGTAAGTCCTCAGGCTCATTGAATGAGCTCATTAAAATAAAGCTAGCTTACTGTTGCAAAACACAAGTGCACCGGGCAACATCTGCTGGATTCAACTTTGACACCTCAAGTGTTTATTAAGTATCCTACTACAAGAGATATAGTGACTATTTAAAGATGTCCGCTCTGCAGGATTTATATGTTATTTTTAAAAATAACTCTAGAACTATGACTCCCACAAGCTTTAAACACACATGAACGAGTCTGCTTAGTTTTGATTTAAGCTGTACGGAGATATTACTGTACTGATTATTTTATACTCAACAAACAGAATGCACAAATGGAGGAATGTTTATTAATGTATTATTAAACCGATATTTATTTGATTTATTAAGTTAGAACTTAAAGCAATAGTTCACTCGAAAATGAAAAATCTCGCTCATCATTTACTCACCAAACCCATATAACTTTCTTCCTTAAATTATTTCTTTAAATATTAATATTTACTTTATTAAAATATGCCGCATGTAGATGTCACAGCAGATGAGGTCAATGATGCCAAATGCTATTTGTTCTCCCATGCCACGTGACGTGACCGATAGCGATGTGCCAAGTTTGAAAATGAGGGAATGCAAATTAGATTAGAGAGCTTATTATTAGAAGATACATTTTTAGGGTGAACTATTCCTTTAAGAGAAATCTACTGTAAGACAGCAATAATACACTGAATATCCATCTTCGAAGTATCCCAGTAAAATTATGGAAAGCCACCGTCTGCTTTCAAAGAAAAGATTGTTCATTACCTTGACACATGATTCATTAATCAAAAACATTGTTTAGTAGACTAAATGAGAGCTGTAACGTTGAGATTCAATGAATGCAAAAGTCAATTTCAAATGACAGTGTTTCATCTTTTGAGTCACTTCAGCTGCTTGGTTATGAGATTATTAATCATGTTTATTCTTTATATTTCTGTTTTAACGATGCAAAAACATAATTTACTAACACTGAAGGCTGCAGATGCCCCTTCACCACATTTCTTGCAATTTTAAACTTATCACTTCAATTTTATTGACATAATACAGTGAAAATGATTAGAGTGATCTGTGCCAAATGTTTCTGATTGCAGCACTTGATCCATATATACTTTGGTAGGTGCAATTTGCACACTTGTGTAAATACTACTGTAAATACCTAATATTAAAACAAAACAAAGTTGTAAAATTAACTTTACACAGAAAAGGTTAGTAAATGATTTTAACACAAAAAGCAAACCTCTTAAACTCTGCGGACCCGCCAGCGGGTCCGTGGGGAGGTGCTATATGACAAGCCATTTTAACACTTAACACCCTGAAGTCACTGTATGCATAAGTTATCATTTAAGCATAAACATATGTTGTATCATTTGAAATCTTAGAATCTGTACTTTTCAGAGAACCCCATCACTTTTGCATTTATTAACGTAAAATAACTAAATAAGGCCTGAATGCATTTGTGTCATAAATTGGCCCCACCTAGAGGTTACGTTGTAGAAATGTAAAAAATGAAAGAAAAGTCCTTCATGTAGCACTTAAATAGATAAGTCATATATCAAATGAAAGCTCTCATTTTCAGGTGACTGTACAGTTTTTTTTTTTTTTGTTTTTTTTTGCTTTTTTGCCATAATACTACAGTTTGAATTATTTTAAAAAATAACACAAAGTAAAATTTTATTTCAGTAAGGCATAATATGCGAATGTCTCTTTTCTTTGCTGATCACTGATCTGTAAGCCCCAAATAGCCTCAAACTTTATATCAAATACAGTGAGTTGTTAGCTTTAAAATTAGTTAAATAAACTACTTGTTTACTTGTTTGTTAGCTTGCTTGGGTGAATAATTCATTGTTGTGTCAAAAAAATTACAACAAAATATGAAGTCTGGTAGAAAAAGTATGAGAAACAAATCATTAGCAAAATAGGTTCCCATCTATAGAAGCTGAAATGTTACACATCACTGTAAAGCTGGGATTCTCTGCTTTCCAATGATACTGCTCAGCATTAAAAAAAAAAAAAAAGACTTGTTGTCTATGGGTGAGCACTAAAATTCATTAGAGCACCACCTATATTTCAGATCAGTATAATGTGATGGAAGGTGATAGAGAAGAAAAAAAAATTTCTAGTACTTGCTACCATCCAGTGGAATAAAATAAAATGTTTTGCTTGAAAATTGAGGACACAAAACTGAAATGGCATGCTTTTAAGCTTTAGGCTTTAAAAAAAGATGCATTTAAAAAAAAAAAAAAGTCTGTCATAAAATTGTAAACATATACAATATTATTTATCAATTATTTCAATCATTTCTTAAAAATTAGGGGGTTGTCTGTAAAATGAGACCATTTTTATGAAATTAGTCCACTGTATGTGTGAACTGGGAGCTTTTAAATTTGAGTGTGAAAATTTTCAGGCGGTAACCCTATTGTTTATGTCTTGTGGTTATACTTTTGAAACAGTGAGTATTTTAACTTTTACTGATTGGCCTCATTCACTTCCATTGTAAGTGCCTCACTGGAACCTCGATTTTTGCTTTTTAAAAGAAAAAGAGGGGCAAGTAAAATTAATTTTTCTGGTTATTAACATTATGCCACAAATGCTGTCGATTCAGCGTAACTTGTATTGAACCTGGAATATTATTAGTAAATGCAGGTATCATGAACTAACAATGAACAATGATTTTTACAGCATTTATCAATCTTCATTAATTTATGAACATTGCTTGTTTTAAATCTACATTGCTTGTTCATGTTAGTCAATAATGCTTTAACTCATATACTAATGTTAGCATTTACAATGTTTAATGAAAAAAAAGTATATATGTATAAGTAGCTTTGTAGAATTTAGCTTTTACAAAGATTAATAAGTGCTGTAAAGGTAATATTCATTGTTTGTTTATGTTAACTGTTGCATTTATGATATAGAATACAACCTTATTGTAAAGTGTTACCTTTTTAAGAAATAATATTGAAAGATTATGCCAAAATACTTGTCAAAAAATATTTGTTTTTCAACAATTTCAGCCTTTTAATGAGATTTTAATAATTTTTTAATAATCTCCGTAGTTAAACCACACTGAAAAAGAAATATGTGTTGGATTTACTTAAAATATATATGTAGCATTTTTGCATCATGCTTTTTAAGTGAATTCAACTTGTGGTTATTTTATGTCAGCATAACTAGAAAACCTTAGTTAGATATACACAAATGTATCATTCAAATTTATTTACTTAAAAAGCATGTCACATGAATAAGATTTAACAACTAATAGCACGTTTCAAATAAACTTTAAAATTATTGTTTCTACCTAAGTTAATTGTCTCAAAAGAAATTAATGACTTTCATTAAACATTAAATCAGTCATTAAACAACTGATTCCCCAAAGAAGTGCAGATAAAGCTACACTTCAGCTACGCACATTCACACGTGAAAGAAAAAAATACACGGATTGTACAGGATCCTTAATGGTGACTTTACACAAAACAACTAATTACATAAAATAACATCAATCATACTAAAAAGAACTAAAATCTCTATTAATTCTTAATAACAACTAATTCAATGCCCCAGTAATCTCCTTTTGACCAAACAAATGTGCTTAAATTATTCAAGCACAAGGGTATTCCCCACAACCTCAGTTGTGTACTTGATCGTTTGAGTTAGTAGTCCTTAAAATCTTAATTTTAGGGATTTTTAAGCCAAATTTCAAGGAACTCAGAATTATAAATTTACATTATGTATCACTCCAAGTTCAATTTATAACTCATATTTTGTGTTGTACGCATGCAGATTAAGTTAAACATTTTGTTAAATACATATTTTTCTGAGTAGAAGCTATTTATTTTCTTACCTTATGGTTGTTGAGCCAACTAATCTTTTTTTATTCTGTGCACATAAACATAATTGACTTTGAGCCCACAGAAAAAAAATATTTTAATTCAGAAAAAAAAACATATAGTATGTTCATAGTAGAAGGTATGTTTTCAATTAATTTTGTATGAATCTCTTTTTTCAACATATATTATCTGCTACACTATACACACCAAAAAGTATTTGGACACTTAAGCCACAGTTAAAAATGTATGAATGTTGTCACTTGGTTTGATATTGTAGTATCTAATGCAATGATATGCATACAATTTTAAGTGTTACTTGGCGTCCAAAAGTGTCCAAATAGATTTTGGGGTCATTGTACATATCACAAACCACATTCGAACTGTGATTGTAAATAAAATACGAATGCACATACTTTATCCTCTAGGTAAGGGTTAAATTGGACCATATTCGTCCAATGCAAAGAGCGTTTTAAACTCCTTTTAAAGAAAATGAAAGATCTTCTTTAACAACACCTTGTAAATTTCAACCTTTGAGCTCATCCAGTCTTTGAACATTGACATATTTCAGGATTATTGATGTAAAGCCTATTACTGGGCGATGAGACACTGCAGCTCATGCGGTTTGACAGTCCAGAGCAGCAGAGCTCGGTGAGCGTCTCTTGTGTAGATTTTTCTGTGTGCCGCAGGCAGCTCTTTTTTCAAGGCTGCATTACAGAACTGCGGCTATATCAGCAGCACATCAGCACGCCGATGCATGTTTAAACGGACACATCCAAAGAACAGACAATACCTGACTGGATGACAGATCTCACAGTGTTTTAGTTTAATAATTTCAGTCGTACCTTGTAGTAGCCAATAATGTAATAACTACCGTTAATGTAATAACTGCAAATAATGTAATACATTTTCCATTCTTAGTGTAATAAAAGTCAATAATGTAATAACTTACCAATAATACGTTTTCTGAACCAATAACATAATAACTTTTTGCCCATAATGTAATAAGTTCTTACATTATTGCCTGGCTATTACATTATTGGCTGGGTTAATAAAAAAAATAATAAAAAATGTATTACATTTTTGGGAGTTATTACAAATACAATATTACATGATTGGCTGCTACACACCTCAAGAGATCAATAGATGGGACATATTTTGAGAGAATGGGCACATGGCTTGACTTTTTGGTATTTTGCTCAGAATATTAAGCATACATTTTGGCAGAAACAAATCAAGAGCCATCTTCTAAACTATAGCATCATCTGCATGGACTGTTGTGAAGACGATGCAGAAAATGATTGTCATTATCATTAGTTATCACTATGTTTAGGAATAATTGTGTCTATCCAATTTCCCAGTGTTGGGGAGTTGCAAAGTAAAAGTAGCGATTCTACCAATTTAACTACATTTTTCAGTAGTGTTACAGTAGTTCAGCTATTTTCATAAAAGTGTAGTTTTTCTAGTAAAGCGATGCATTTTCCAGTGAGTAGCGCTCTAGCATCACAAAATGCTTCATTTGTCACGTTATAAAGAGCCGTTCAGCCATGACGTCAATTTGTAGGTGAACCCGGAAGGCTTATTCGCCATGGGTTCCCTCGGGAATTTTCTATGGGTTTTTATAATTGCATTTTTCAGTTTGAGTAAAATAAGGTCTATGGAAACATTACATGAAGATAGGTGGACGTTTTGTTTTACAACATAAATTACACACTTCAAACGTGAATTTTGAAGCTGCGCGATTAAAAAAAAAAAATTATGTTGCTAACAAGTTGCTAGAGACGGACTACAAATGCCACAAGCATGTGAGTGAATGTGACTGACAAAACGGAGTGCAATAGTCTTGTTCTGGAAGTAATTTTGAACAATATCTTATAAACTTTTAAAGACAGATCTACCGTGATCTCTGAGGTTATTAATCGATGGTAAATGCTTCGGTTGAAGCCATCAGTCTGCGTCATTTCAACTTCATTGTTTAAAATTCATGTTTAATTGTGGAATTCCTGGTGAACAATTGCACTACCCTTGGTCCAGCAAAGACAGATCCACCAATCCGAAAACCACGGCCAACAAAGCTCACGAAACGAGTCCAGCGACCGCCCACGTCCATGACGCAATCGGGTAACTCTCCTTTTACCCTCAAACTACTTATACATTTGTTTATTTCAGAATACTTTGCAATAGACTAAATTGGTTCTATATATCTTATAATAAACAACCTAAATTCAGTAGTTTTATTTATTTTCATAGCTTTTTTTTATTTGATTGTGTCATTCACAATGCTTCATGAGATTGTAGTCCATTCCCTCATTAAAGACGTTAAGTACACAGTCTTGTACATTTAATCTTTTTGTTTGATTTTCAAATACTTTGTTGCTTCAAGTCAAGGTTTGTAATGTTGTGATTCACCTCGGAGCTTATTAGTTTGGTTCATTACTTACAAATCTTTTATGAAGGATTTTATGAAATCACTATGGAAAAAACAAATAATGGGGAAAATACTTCTGGAACCAAGGCGGCTGAAAAAGTGGGCTGGCACTGTTGCACTCTATGGGAAGCCGTAGAAGTGCTTATCTAGAAACTTGTTAGCAACATAAAACACAGCAGCTTCAAAATTCACATTTGGGGTAAGACTGTGTTTACTTTATGATGTAGAACAAAATGTCCAAGTATCTAAAGGTAATGCTTACCACAGACCTTATTTTACTCATTAATCCAAATCTGCCATTATAAAAACCTATAGGAAAATCCAGAGGGAACCCATAGCTCGAAAATGCTAATTCTCTTCTGGATTTTTGGACTACAAACTGAACAGCTCTATTGCAAATGCAACAAATACTCTCTCTCTCACTCTCTCTCTCTCTCTCTCTCTCATGCAGTGCTGGGAAAACCAAATCATTGAAGTGAATTAGTTCTTTTGGACAGTTTATGTAAATAAAACAGTTAAAATAAACGATTACCTGATATTTAGCCTTGGGAAGTCTGATTAATTTTAGTGAGTCTGTTATTTCGAGGGATTCATGTTAATGTGGTGTGGAGGTGGCGGCGTAGTGGACTAAAGCACTGAACTAGTAAGTGGAAGGTTGTTGGTTTAATCCCCACAGCCATCACCATTGTGTCCTTGAGCAAGGCACTTAACTCCAGGTTGCTCTAGGGGGATTGTCCCTGTAATAAGGGCACTGTAAGTCGCTTTGGATAAAAGTGTCTGCCAAATGCATAAATGTAAATGAACAAGAGCTGTCAGAATTAACCCTTTAACGAATGCAATTAATTGAAAATGTTTAACGTGTTAATTTTTCTTAATCACGATTAACGCATTTATCGTTAATACAGCATAAACACTGGTGTGAAGGGCGGAAACTCTGTAATGTATTGGCCTGGTGTCATTACAATGATGCACATGCCACAGCACCACAGCCCTTCTACCAAAGAGAGCATACAAGCTTAGCATACGCGGCGGACCCATAGACATTTTATGGGCGGAACTCTTAACACGCTAAAGTTGACCATTACGCTCTCTCCGTTGATAGAGCCGCGGAGGTTGTTATCTCATTAAATAAAAGAATCTCTGACAGCACTTCCTTGTCAGTGATAAAATGATGGTGAAAGGATCTCTTTGCACTATTTAATGTATAAAATAAGCCCAGATGTGACTTGTGACAGAAATCAAGTATTTTTCAGCTAATATAATGTGCATGGTGACTTCAAAGCGGCGCTCAACACTGGTGTTGCCGCCCTGACACAAATGATAAATTCAGCTAAACGATTGCTGTAACAAAGCGGATAGCCACAGTCTACTGGCAGATTAATATTGTGGAGGATGACAGTTTAAGAGATTTAATGCCCATTGCAATGAATATGCAACCTATGTGGGGACTAGTTCTTTCAATTAGTCAAACTCCCACTTAGACTTTGGGAAACGTTTGATGTGACTTGAATTGTTGCTCTATTAGTGCATTTCTATCTAAATATTGTGGAAGGCTTTGTTTTGAAAATGTTAATAAAGCATTATATTGCTACATATTGTTTTGTTTTCTTCCTAAGATGTAAATAAATACATTTTGACAAGAAAATTTTAATATATAGTGTCAAATTTCATCACATTCCAAATCTGCGATTAATCGCAATTAACTACAAAAGATTATGCGATTAATCGCGTTAAAATTTTATTGAAAGACAGCACTAAATTGAATTCATATACTAATTCAAAGAAATGATTCAGTGATTCATTTGATCCCCTTCTTTTTTCAAGCGAAATATTTTGTGTATTGCTGCTGTTTATCACTATATTTCGATTCAGTTATATAAAATACGATTTTTTTCTAGTTTATTAGTGTATATAAAGTGTACATTTATATTCAAGTTAATTATTAAATTGATTGTTAAACCCAATTTGTTTAACCCTTATGAAAATTTCCATGGTTTTACTAGCCTATAGTAATATTGTAGCAACCATGACTGTAGTAACCATGTGTTTGTTTGTTTTTTCACGAAACCATGGTTTTGATACAGTTCACCATGGTTTTCCTACACTAATACTGTTGTATCAGAACTGATTGCAGAATTAAATTATATCAGAACTGATTGCAGAATTAAAAAAAATCAAGAACTGATTGCAGAATTAAAAAATCAAGAACTGATTGCAGAATTAAAAAAATCAGAACTGATTGCAGAATTACATTAATATCATCCAATTGTTATAAACTCAGCAAAAAAAATAAACATCCCTTTTTCAGGACACTGTATTTTAAAGATAATTTTGTAAAAACTCAAATCACTTTACAGATCTTTATTGTAAAGTGTTTAAACAAAGTTTTCCATGCTTGTTCAATGAACCATAAACAATTAATGTTGAACAATTCTGTTAGTCACATGTCTGTGAGACTTGTTCAGTTTATGTCTTAGTTGTTGAATCTTTTTATGTTCATACAAATATTTACACATGTTAAGTTTGCTGACAATAAAAGCAGTAGAAAGTGAGAGGATGTTTCTTTTTTTGCTGAGTTTATATCTAAAAACTATTTTCTACTTTAAATAGCTTCAGTAGCTACTTTTTCTTAGTAGCTTGTAGTGTAGCTAACTATTTTTTATTTTATTTTTTTAGAGTAGCTTGACTGTAGTTTCACAAAAGTTATTTGTAGCTTATAGCTTGGGAAGCTACAGTTTCAAAGTAGCGTCCCCAACTCTACTACTCTTTATGACCTCACTGCGACTGAGCAGGCAAATTTCTGAACACCCAATAGCAAGTTGCTGATGTCCAGAATGAAATCTGTAAGTTACAGTATGTTTACATGGTACATCATGCTTTTTTATATCAAAAGATCAAGGAAAATGTGGATCCTCATGATGAGACCCATTAAAGAAGATTTGCAGTCCAAGATCTTCAAGTTGATATAGACTGTTTGAAGTCTTAAGAGAGAAAAAATAGGTTTAGAGGCATTATGCATATTACATGCTTATTGTATGGCCAGTTTTATATAGAGCATTTCAGCACAATGCCTTTGAGTTAAAAAATAATTATATTTCATATTTTGAGAAGCAAATGCTTTTGAAAATGTTGACTGGCTGCACTAATGCCCTAAGGAGTGGAGTGTGGCCAGAAAGAGCTCTTTCTCCATTAGCAGCACGAGATTGTTTCTGTCACATTTCACTGCTTCAGAGTTCAATGTGTTCATGTATAGTAAATATGAGCTCTCCTTCCCTCTGTTGCTCTGGATTTAGTTTTAATGCACTGGAACATGAAGATACATGTCCAAACCCTCAGTAGGTCCATCAATGCCCAGGGAGCACTAAACTACCAGCATCTAATCGCCATCAAAGCACTCTGCTATTTACATGACCACACTGTGATCAGAGAAACCACAAGCTTGAAGTGTCCACCTGACTTCACATAATCAACTCTTTCTGTCATGTCTACAAATGCTGCTGGATTTGGTCTAACTTCCACACTCACATCAGCGCATGACTCTCTGGCCTGCAATATCACAGCTGGCCGACAGCCTCTCGATCAGTCCATGACTCTCACAGACTCCCATGAGTGAAACAAAACAGAAGTACATGCAGCAGAGAGAAAGAAAATCAATCCGCTCTTAAATCTGTCAGCACACCACACCCTTATACTTCAGTGCTTTTAGTTGAAAAATGACATTCTACATTGAGAAGATGTACTGCAGCAGTGCCTTAGCATAAAGATGTAACCATGTATATTACCTCGTTCTTTTTCTCTCTCTTTCACTCTTTTTCTTTCTTTCCTTTCATTCGTTCGCTCGCTCACTCTTTAGTTCATTCTTTCTTTTGTTCATTCTCTATTTCGTCCGTTCTCTTTCGTTCATTCTCTTGTTAATTCTTTCTTTCATTCGTTCATTCGCTCACTCGTCAGTTCTATTTCTTTCTTACTTTTTTCTTTTCTTTCATGTGTTCATTCGCTCATTCTTTTTCATTCGTTTGTTTGTTCTTTATTTCAATCGTTTTCTTGATTTTTCTCTTTCGTTTGTTCGTTCGCTCGCTCACACTTTTGTTCATACTCTTCGTTCTCTAGTTCTTCGTTCTCTTGTTAGATCTTTTGTACTTTTGTCTTTCGTCCATTCATTCGCTCACTCGTCAGTTCTTTGTTCTTTCTTACTTTTTTCTTTTCTTTCTTTCATTTGTTCATTCACTTGCTCTTTTTTCATTCTTTCGTTTGTTTGTTCTTTATTTCATTTGTTTTCTTGATTTTTCTCTTTCTTTCGTTTGTTCGCTCGCTCGCTCACACTTTTGTTCATACTCTTCGTTCTCTAGTTCTTCGTTCTCTTGTTAGATCTTTCTTTTGTACTTTTTTCTTTCGTTCGTTCATTCGCTCACTCGCTCATCAGTTCTTTATTTTTTCATTCTTTCTTTTCTTTCTTTTTCTTTCTTTTGTTCGTTCGCTCACTCTTGTTCATTCTTTTGTTCGTTCTCAATGTAATTCGTTCTCTTTTTTTCTCTCTTTCTTTTGTTTGTTTGTTCATTCGTTTGTTCGCTCATTCTTACATTCATTCTTTTGTTCTCTATTTGGTTAGTTCTCTTGTTAGTTCTTTCTTTATCTTTTTTCTTTCTTTTTCTTACGTTCGTTTGTTCACTCTTTCGCTCATTCTTTTGTTTGTTCTCCATTTCATTCATTCTCTTGTTAGTTATTTATTGTCTATCTTTTTCTTTCGTTCGTTCGTTCATTCGTTTATTCTTTCTTAATTTTGTTTCTTTATTCCTTCCTTTCTTAACACTCTCTGTTATTCACTCTTTTGTGTGGTCTCTATTTCGTACATTCGGCAGTAATATCTTGCCTTTCTCTTTCTTTCTATTCGTTCATTCATTATTTCGTTCTTTTTCATTATCTTTCTTTCCTTCTGTCTTTCTGTCTGTTTTCTTTTTTCTGACCTTTTTCATTCTCTTTTGTTCACGCTTTATTTTATTCTGTCTGTTTTCTTTCTTTTTTATTTCTTTCTCTTTTTTTTACTCTTTCTTTCTTTCTATCTCTATCTATCTATCTATCTATCTATCTATCTATCTATCTATCTATCTTTCTTTCTTTCCATCACTGTCAATAAATGGCTCATGGATGATCTTTTGCATACAGCTTTAACTAGAACAAACGGAACTATTTTCTGTATATATCAAGGTTGTGGTCTACAGTATATTGAGTCTGTTTTTACATCCACCATATTTGCATGACAATTTCTAATATACAAACCAATTATGAATCTTCTGAAGTTGTACAAAATACTATATAAGCTACTATTTGTACTTTATTACTACATATATAGTAATTAATACAGGCCTGGGGGATTATATTACATTTTCAAGACTGATTATGGATTCATTCTAAACATTATTTTTCTTTATTCCTTTATTATTTTGCAGTGGCTCTCTCAACCTACACTGAGGTATTGAGGACTGTGGACCGTGATAAGAGTATAAGCTATCTTCGGCACCTTATCTAGAAACATCGTAAGTAATGGCATACTTTTCTGCTACATCAAAAATTGTTGCAAATAAGTCTTGGTGTAAAAGGCGCTGTATAGATGGGTGATGTATAGACAAACAGAGAGCTTCTCAATGCCTATAGTGGAAGAAAAACAATATACATTCAACAGCTGATTGAAATTCCAACTAGTTGCATGAACTAGACTAGAGAGAAACTGTTTATGTGCCTTTTCTTACTATAGTTGCCAATGCTATACAGCCCACACCAAAACATTACCATTAATGAAACAAACTGAAAATTATTATGACACAACATTATTAAAAATATTATATGCCATTTATATTATACATTGTGCATACATTATAAAAAGCAGAAGTCCAAAAAATCACAACAGCATTATCCTACAACATACAGTAATATCATTTGTCCATAATAATACAATTGTTAGAGATGAACCCATGCTGTCTTAGAGGCAATGTCTGATTGTTTTCTGAAGCACAGCATTTTCAGCAACATTTCATTTCTATAGCATTCTAATTCAGTTCTAATGTTGGATTCTCAGACCCTCAGACATTTAACATTCAGGAGTAATTTTCGGATTCATTATACTCTCTGATAGCTAAAGAAAGGGTGGCAAAAAGTGTTTCCAAGTTGTTTAGGAATGTTCACAATAGTCTCGCATTTTTCCAACATGCTCTTCTAATCTCTCTTCCCTGAGTGTCCCTTTATTGCCCTATATTAAATCCTTCAGCTAAATCATTACATTTACTAAAGGTATACTGTACAGAGTGTGTTGCTGTGCTGCTCCAATCCATACCCTCTTCTCTGCTCTCATTTTCTATGTGTGTGCTTTCGAAATGAGTCATACCTGTGATCGCAATGCATTAGCACACATGAATTTAGCACACTTTGCTATGCAGAAGACTTACAGGGTGGTGGTCATGAACTCTGACTGATTATAGCTCAGGTCAAACCACAGCATGGAACATTGATGGCTCTGTCTGTGATGTCATAGTAACAGAGCATCACTTCACTCTTGGGATGTGATTTTGCCAAGATCCAAGATGTGACAGAGTACGAGATAACACTTATGGTACAAAATAATGTTTTGTAAGAAAAAAGAAAATTGCACCCAGCATGCACCTGTCTTAAATAATTAATGTGCTTGCATGGTTTTCATTGTTTACCAGTTTAATTTAGGCTACTGTTATAGTTGATTTTGTTGTCACATTTAGTAACTTTTAGTTTTGTGACGTCTATATGTCATTTTCTACACTGAAAAAAACGGACTAGTAAGATTTACGTTCTTTTTATTTTGCAAGTTTTTGCACACAAGTAAATCCTAATGGTATAAAACTAAGTAAAATCTACTTAACTTTATGACATAAAATAGATTAAAGTGAGTGAGTAAATTGGACTTAAACATTTGAGTAAATTCAGTAAACTTTAC
This sequence comes from Myxocyprinus asiaticus, assembly GCF_019703515.2. Lineage (NCBI taxonomy): Eukaryota > Metazoa > Chordata > Actinopteri > Cypriniformes > Catostomidae > Myxocyprinus > Myxocyprinus asiaticus. Next base: position 4,454,662 of record NC_059365.1, on the reverse strand, counting down.
TTACAAATATGTTATACATGGTACTTAAAAAAAAAAAACATCTAGTAGAACATGTCACATTTTGTATTTTCCTTAAAAACATGTATAATCATATAGTACATGACATACGGAAGCCTCAGGGAAACTTAATGCATGCTATGAGACAACATCACCCTTCAATACCGGCGACAGAAACAAGATTCAGAGCTGCGCATTCGGACCTTAACACTTGGTGCACAAAACACAATGACGGTGACTATCAACAGATAATTTTAACAGATAATTCAAGAACAGGTCATTTTAAGTAGAAAATGATCTTCAGACTGCACAAAACAAAAAGTTCCCAAACGTAACAACAAAATTAACAATAAAGCGGTGTAAATAAACTTTCCAACATTGAATTCATGCAAGCTCATTCATTACTCAAGCCCACTGCATGCTGGTAAACACCAGCTTTGAAAAGTTAAGTAAAATTTACTTATTTTAATTACCAGTGAAATTTACTCAAATTAGCAAATAAATATGCCAAAGTTTCCTAATTTAGGATTAATACATGATGAAACATTGTAAAATTAGCAAACATAAATAATATTTACTTATAAGCTAGAACATACATTTTTGAATGTTTGAATGTAGAATTTACTTAATATTTTTAAGTTCTCGCTTAAACTAACTTAATGTAAAAAGTACTTAATCTTTTCTGCTATATTTACTTCACCAGAAAATATGTTTTATGTATGTGTAATTAAAATTACCCATTCATGCTCAGAAATTATTGTTGATTGTTATTATCATATTTTATCATTAAAATATGCTTCAAAGGAAAGTTTTCAATATTTGAAACTATTCAATATTTGCTTATAACGTTTATTTAAATGGTACTAAGCTATTTTAAGTACTATCACTTCAGATTTGTAAGTAAAAGTTACTCTATTAACTGAAAAGTTTCAGTATTATGTCATGAAGTTAAGTATAGTTTACGTAATTTTATACGATAAAAATGTAAGTAAGATAAGTAAATCTAACTATTTCTTTTTCTCAGTGTAGTGTACATTGGGCGAGAATAAAGTAGACTTCCATGTTTTATATTAACATGCATTGTAGTCAGTTTTACTATAGAGCCTATATTGTGAATGAATTTCTTTATTTTGTGAAATGTTACAAATTACTTTTGACTGTTGATCATAAAATTAGTTATGAAAGGTGCTGGTGGGCTGCTGATTTATGTTAGTATATTGCCATTCAGATGCACTTCAAAATGCTCTGGTGTCTTACGCAGTGTATAGCCAAAGACTGTGCCAGCATAATCAAATGTACTATTACTAATCCATTTAAACCACTCAAAAACCATTCAAACTAGTTTTCAGCTAACAACCCTGCATCAGTGTGGAGAGGCCTGAAAGATTTTACCAACTACAAGACAGCATCCCCCAACACTGTAGGGAATCAACAACTGGCTAATGACCTGAATGTGTTTTACTGTAGATTTGAAAAGCCTAGTCTCACACCCCATACCAGCTCCAAACTTCACAGCACACAAACATTTAAACCTCCTGCCACCAACCTCCTCCCCTCTCCTGCTACTCAACATGCACTTAAGATCTGTGAAGATGATGTGTGCTAGGTCTTCCGGAAACAGAAGACAAGAAAAGCACAAGGCCCAGATGGTGTTTCACCTACTTGTCTAAAATCCTGTGCTGACCAGCTGGCCCCCATCTTCACACAGATCTTCAACAGATCACTGGAGCAGTGTGAAGTTCCCTGCTGCTTCAAATGCTCCATGATCATCCCCGTCCCAAAGAAACCCAAGATCAAAGGAATTAATGACTGCAGACCTGTCGCTTTGACGTCTGTGGTCATGAGGTCATTTGAGAGACTGGTGTTGGCCCACCTGAAGGACATCACAGAACCCTTTCTGGATCACCTTCAATTTGCTTATAGAGCAAACAGGTCTGTGGATGATGCAGTCAATATGGGACTGCATTACAACTTCTAGACAGACTAGGGACTTATGCAAGGATACTATTTGTTGACTTCAGTTCGGCTTTTAACACCATCAACCCCACTCTCCTATGGACTAAATTAACCCAGCTCTCTGTTCCCAGTTCTTTCTGTCAGTGGATCACCAGCATTCTGACAGACAGGCAGCAGCTAATGAGAATGGGGAAATTCACCTCCAGCACATGTACAATCAGCACTGGTGCCCCCCAGGGATGTGTGCTCTCCCCATTACTCTTCTCCCTCTATACAAATGACTGCACTACCGAGGACACCTCTGTTAAGCTCCTGAAGTTTGCAGATGACACTACAGTCATCTGCCTCATCCAAGATGACGATGAATCTGCATACAGAAGGGAGGTTGAACAGCTGGCCGTCTGGTGTAGTCAAAACAACCTGGAGCTGAACACGCTTAAAACAGTGGAGATGATGGTGAACACCCCAACAGTTCCTGGGCACTACCATCTCAAAGTGGGAGACCCACATTGACTCCATTTTGAAAAAGGCCCAGCAGAGGTTGAACTTCCTTCGCCAGTTCAACCTGCCACAGGCGCTGCTGATCCAGTTCTACTCAGCAGTCAATGAGTCTGTCCTCTGCACTTCTATAACTGTCTGGTTTGGCTCAGCTACCAAGTCAGACATCAGAAGACTTCAAAATATGGTTCGGACTGCTGAGAGGATTATTGGCGCTCCCCTACCCACCCTGCTAGAACAGTACACATCCAGAGTGTAGAAAAGGGCTGGTAAAATCACTCTTGACCTCATTCACCCAGCACACTTCCTCTTCGAACTGTTGCCCTCTGGCCGGTGCTACAGAGCACCAAGCACCAGAACAGCCAGGCACAGGTACAGTTTTTTCCCTCAGGCCATCCACCTCATGAACAGTTAAAACTGCCCCCAAATACTTTCCTTTGGTCAATACAACCATGTGCAATATTCAATCCATCCATTCCTACTTATATCCATATTTCATTTATATTATTTAACATATCCTACCTCTTCTTCAATACATTACATCACCTGCACATAACTGTATATCTGTATATAAAATATTCTAACAACATTATTGCACTATTGTATATTTCTCTTTTTTTATCCGTTATATCATAGTTTTTATTATTTTTTTGTGTCACTATATGTATATTTGTTTAAATGTATATGTTTTATATGTATGTATATAAGTTGCATTCTCTTGCACTGGAAGCTTCTGACACCATGACAAATTCCTTGTGTGTGTAAGCATACTTGGCAATAAAGCTCATTCTGATTCTGATTATTCACTGGTTGCATGAAGCAGTTTAAATGATACAGTAAAGAGTCTTTTGGCTGTATATAGAGAGAAGAACTTTCTCTCTTTTTTGCTGCAAGCCTGCCCACACTTGCCTAGTGTTCGTCCAAGGAGAATTCTCTAGCACAGACACTCCATTCAGAGATGTTCAGGCACACAACTCCATCGAAGTCAGGCATCGCCCACTATCAAACTAACAAACGAGAGAGAGAGAGAGAGAGAGAGAGAGAGAGAGAGAGAGAGAGAGTTAAAGTGATCTAAGCTGGTGGTTTACTCCGTTTTGAGTTCAAATTGAGACATAGTGCATGTCTCATGCAACATACAGGTTGTTTCACTCAGTGTCTGCCAACACTTTCACTGGTTAAGGCACAATGTTTCACAAAAAACTTCCCTGCTTTTCCCCTTTTTAATCATTTGCAGGATATGATTATTTAATTTAATTTCCACTAGTTAAAATGCTAATTCTTTATATTAGGAATGGAATTACTACTAGTGAAAATGCTAATTTTTTGGTATCAGTAATTACATTTGCACTAGTAAAAAGGTTAATTCTCGATATCAAAAATTACATCATCACTCACAGGAATACACATTCTTGATATCAAAAACTTTATGTTGGGGGCCTGGGTAGCTCAGCAAGTAAAGACGCTGACTACCACACCTGGAGTTGCAAGTTCAAATCCAGGGCGTGCTGAGTGAATCCAGTCAGGCTTCCTAAGCAACCAATTGGCCTGGTTGTTAGGGTGGGTAAAGTCACATTAGGTTAACCTCTTCGTGGTCGCTATAATGTGGTTCTCGCTCTTGGTGGGGCAGTTGGTGAGTTGTGCATGGATGCCGTGGAGAATAGTGTGTAGCCTCCACATGCGCTAGGTCTCCGCAGTAACACACTCAACAAGCTACATGATAATATGTGCAGATTGACAGTCTCAGACCAACCAGATTGAGGCAAGTCACTACACCACCACTAGGACTTAGAGCACATTGGGCATTCCAAATTGGGAAGAAAAGGGGAGAAACCCCCCCCCCAAAAAAAAAATGTTTTTTTAATTTCAACTAGTAAAAACTGTAATTCTTGATAACTGCATTTTCACTAGTAGAATTTCACAATGATCTGTCATCCACTCCAATTCAAAATGCAATTACAGATATCTAAAATTAATTTCTTAATAGTTGAAATCCCAATTTCACGTATCAGCAATGCACATCATACTAGTAAAAATGATGATTTTTTTATATCAATAATTACATGGTTACTAGTTCAAATGTCCATTCTAGATATCTAAAATGTAATTACAACTAGTAAAAATGCTAATTTTTGATAATCTCTGTAAATTATTTAATCATGTTAGATTTGGTATTTCAGATGTCTGGAAATGGATTTCATATATCAATAAATTGGAGAGTAATTAAAGAGATCTAAAAAGGTTTTTTTTACTAGTTACAATCACATTACAGATATCAGACATTTTTTTACTAATTGCAATTCAGTTCAAGAAAGATATTTGCACTTTTAACAATGTAATTATTGATATAAAAAATTATCATTTTTACTAGTAAGAAATGCATTGCTGATGTAAAATTGGAATTTCAACTAGTTAGAGATACATTTTAGATATCTGTAATTGCATTTTAAATTGGAGTGGATGACAGATCATTGTGAAATTCTACTAGTCAAAATGCAGTTATCAAGAATTACAGTTTTTACTTGTTAAAATTACATTTTTGATATCAAGAATAAGTAGTTCTAAGTGATGATGTCATTTTTTTATATCAAGAATGAAAAATAAATTTCTAGTGCAAATGTAAGTACTGATATATAAAAATAATAATGATAATTGTGCTTTCACTAGTAGTATTTCCATTCCTGATATCAAGAATTAGCATTTGAACTAGTGAAAGTTTTATTATATCAATAATTCATATCCTGCGAATGAATAAAAGTCAATTCGGCTTGCCATAATGTAGAGACTTTTTGCCTGCATTACTTAAATATCGCTTTTGGTCCGAACATTGAATGATGCCATATTCAACTCATTTCGGAGCATTCTATTGATTTAACCAACACAAAATTTTACTATTAAATGATTAATACCCATTTTTGTCATAATTTACTCGTTGCTTCATTTTCTGCTTATTTGCTCATTATTTTGTTTGCTGTGGGACACAAAGGGAGTTTCACAATGTCCGAATGAGAAAAGAGAATGTGAGAAATGAGAAAAGAACCATAAAAACGATCATAAAAATAAATAATGCATCCTGTTTGTGTGCTATATTCTGAATCACCCAATGCAGAGTGAATACTTTGTGTGAGTTACAACTGATTTTTACAAAGCAATCAGCATTCCCACCCCATCCTCTGTAACTGTCAGATCCCAATCCACGGCTTATTTAAACATTCTAAAGTGATGTCAAACGCCATTGGCTCTTTTTGTATGGTATGTGACTGCCTTCACGGAGAGGAACAATTTCAGCGATTAAAACCTTAAGTTTCACTCTGGAGCTATCATATGGTTTCAATAAGACTTTAAATGCAGCATGTGTCATTTGGAATATTTTATGGTGCTTTTTAATAATTGAATAAATTATTGTGACTGTACTTGTATCTGCTTGTTAAGTCTTTTAATTATTATTAGGAACACTTTCTATGAAGTTCATATTTATAATGCTGTAACACATAAAGGACGAGCAAGGAGGCGGCAGGAACAGGCTGAACAGTAAACATAAAGTTTAATGGTAAACTTAAAACCAACATAAACAAACGTGCAGCGCAGCCGCGTGTGTCTCTTTGTCTCGAACCGGCGTCTCTGGCCGCCCCTTATCTCGCTCTCCTGCTGATCAGCTGATTCAGCGCCAGCTGTGCTCCATCACGGCCCGGCCACACCCTCCTCCTTGTCACACTCCTCCCCCACCTCTCTGCAGGGAAGACACTGCCCTTCCGGCCATTCTGTCAGCTGGTGGCCCACCCCGCATCCTGAGAACCTGGGGGGAGAGGCGAGGGGAGGCGTGGGGAGAGGGAAAAGGCGAGCGGAGACACAGAGAAAGAGAGAGAGAGGAGAGAGAGAGAAGAACTTGCTCACTGGCTCCCGGACGCCCTGTCGCCCGGTCCTCAACTTCTTTTCCACCCTCTGGTGGACAGCAGCTCACTCCTCCCCCAGCGGACGGCAGCAAGTCCTTCGGCCCTTGGCGGACGGAACCGATCCTCCCCTTCTCAGCAGATAGCCGCGGTTCCTCTGGCTCTCGGCGGCTGGCATCGACCCCTCCGTCCCCAGGCAGACAGCCACAGCTGCTCCCCTGGCAGATGGCAGCGGCAAGGACTCTGCGACAGCGCATCCCTCCTCCCTCCTGGGTTTCAGCACCACTGTAACAGTTAAAGGATGGGCAAGGAGGAGGTAGGAACCGGCTGAACAGTAAACATAACGTTTAATGATAAAACGCAACATAAAACATAAACGAACAGACACACGTAACGCGGCCGCGTGCGTCTCTCTCTCAATAACCGGTGTCTCCGGCTGCCCCTTATCTCACTGTCCCGCTGATTAGTTGATTCAGCGCTGGCCGTGCTCCATCACACCTCGGCCATGCCCACCTCCTCGTCAAAAATGCATTGTAAAAGAATTGTAAATATAATATAATGCATTCATAATGTATCATAATACGTATTAAAATATGTTACACCATCTCATAAATAATTGTAACTCCAGTTATAATACATAACAAATATTTTACCTATTCATTGTTATACCTAAAATGTATAATGCATTATAGCTCAATCAACATCCAATTTTATCTGCACAAGTTGTAATGTAATATATACATGTTCGTGTATAAGTATCGTATAAGTGCTGTCATGCAAAAGCATCAAAGTGTGAACAGCCATGAGGCTTTATGACGTGATCATATTATTGGCTACTGTAAGTGGTCTTGACCTGCTTTAAGTAAAGTGACAAAAGCAATGTCTTCTTATAAACAGCCATATCATAAACTTGTAACAATCCAAGTCGAGCTTATACTGTATAATGGAAGTTATATGAAAATGCACACAATACAAAGGAACACACATTCATAATGTACATTTTAAAACAATAAGAAATGTCCTATTTAATTTTGCCCAACAGGGTGTAATTTAAGTGGAACATAGGCCTGATGAAAGTAAATAATAAAACTTGCAAATATATGAAAAAATATAAAATAAGCATTTTACAACCTTGACTTGTAATATCTTTTAACCACTTAAACATATCTTATGAATGTTTATAAAAAGAGATTGCTTTTGTTACTTTACTTAAAACATACCTAATATATAGAGTAGAAATATACAGGATATAATACATATTAACTTCTGCATATAAAATTTGATGTTGGTCATGTTATAATGCATTACCCTCTTAATGCATAACTGTGAGTATTAGAATGTATTATAATTGTGGTTACAATTATTTAAGAGAAGTTATAACATATTATAAGGTGTATTATGTGACATTACAAATGCATTATCATGCATTTATAATGCCTTTACAATGCATTATAAATGTGGGCTTCATAGAAATTGTTACCTTATTATTGGTTAGGTTTAGGTGTAGGGGTGGGATGGGATGGGGTTTCTGTAGGTGTTCAAAAATAGGGTTAGGGTAATGTAAATACAATTATTGGGCCTACATTTACCTACAGTACATGTTACATGTTTTGGGGTTGGGTTATGGAATCTAAAATATCAATATGATAGTATAGTGTAACTAAACTCATAGTTTAAGTATAATGAAACATACTCTGTTTAAACAAGCGTGCTAAATCAGAAGATTGCCGAGTCTGTGACAGAACTGTCCAAACTGAGGTGTGAACGGCATGACAATGACGTTTTGATGATGCAGACAAAAAGTCACTACGGTGACATCTTGGTCATGAATCTGCCCTGCTATGTCCCAGTTTCTGCTTATGTAAGACTTAATCTGTGCTTCTGATCATAACAATTCATAACAAAAAGCATTAATAATTTGTCATTTTGACAGAACAACATTGCACAGTTTTTGCAGAATGTTTCACAATTGCGGTGATGTCATTCTATGTTAGCCAAAGTTTTTAGTAAGTCACTTTTGACTAACAATCACTGGTTTGCACATGCTAATTTGAGTTTCTTCGAAGAAAATTTAATGTGATGTCATCGGTTGAGCCGCTAATGAGGCATATCTGTCATAGTGGATGATTTGCTACTCTGGACTAATTACTGTGTTTCACCCATACATGATAATGAATCCATTATTTATGTTGATACTTTGTTTTGTACCTACAGTAATACCATCTAGTGTAGACTTAGAGAAGGATTGTGTATTTAAGAGTATGAAAGTAAAAAGTGTGTTTAAAGTTGACACTTTTAAGAAGGGGGGTAGATCAGGAATAATTGGAACACTTTTTGGTTTTTGCTCATTTATATAAATAAAAAGTTTAGTCTGTCTAAAGTTTTGAAAGTTTTAAATTTCTTTCACGTCAGTTGTCATGGCTTGATTGCACTAAAAGTACACAAAGCCAATGTTACATTTATAACACCTATATTGTATAATAGTAACAGTGGAATATGATAATTGTAAGAGTAAAAGAAAAACCTCTATAATATGCATTAAGAATCTATATTGGTAACACATTACAATAAGGTTCCATTCATTAACATTAGTTAATGCATTAGGTATCATGAACTACCAATGAACAATATATCTTTTTACAGCATTTAGTAATCTTTATTAATGCTAATGAATAAAATACAATTGTTAATTGTTAGTTTGTGTTAGTTCATAATACATTAACTAATGATAACATTTACACTTTTTTTTTTTTCATTTATTAATCTTGTTTAATAATATTTTATCAAGAGATTGTGTCCCCTTGGATTTTTTTATAATTAAAACAACAACAAAAATAAGGTAGTGCAAGTAAGCAAATATGTTTATATATATATATATATTATATATATATATATATATATATATATATATATATATATATATATATATATATTATATATAGTTATATATAGTTCATTTTAGTTCATAATGCATTCACTTATACAACTTTTATTGATAAAAATGTGTTAGTATATGTTGGAATTAACATTAACACAAATGATTAGTGTTGTAAAAGTGTAGTTCATTGTTATTTCGTGATACATAATGCAGTTAACGATGTTAACGAATACAACCTTATTGTAAAATGTCACCAATGTTACATTTATCCTATAGTTCTGAGTTAGATAATAATATTCCCAGAACACAATAAAATTGAGATGGAAAATTATTATTGCAAATGGAGGACATGCATATGGAGGGCCAAATTCCTCAAAATTAAATCATTATATAAATATTTAAATAAATTATTATATGCATAGTGAATTAATTAAAGAAATGTTCAGGGTTCAATACAAGTTAAGCTCAATCAGCAGCATTTGTGGCATAATGTTGATTACCACAAAAATTAGTTTCGACTCTTCTCTCCTTTTCTTTAAAAAAAAAAGCACAAATCTGGGTTCTAGTGAGACACTTACAATGGAAGTGAATGGGGCCAATCCGTAAATGTTAAAATAGTCACCGTTTCAAATGTATAGCCACAAGACGTAAACAATATGCGTGTACACATTATTTTAGTATGAAAAATTTGGTCAATTTTCGGAGGGATTAAACACAGAAATGTGAAGCTTATAATTTTATAAAAGCACTTGCATTAATTCTTCTGTTAAACCTTGTGTATTTATTTGAGCTGTGAATTTGTTTAAATTGTCATTTTTACAGTCATTTTAGTAATGACATTACATCGTCATGGTAACAAAGTTGTAAAATTGGCTATAACTTTACACAGAAAAGGTTTGTAAGCGATTTTATTACACTGAAATAATTTTTACAGGCATGTTGTTTATGTCTTATGGTGACTTCAAAAATTGGCCCCCATTCACTTCCATTGTAAGTGCCACACTGTAACCCAGATTTTTGCTTTTTTTAAAGAAAAGGAGGGACGAGTTGAAATTAATTTTTGTGCTTAGCAGTATTATGCCACAAATGCTGTCAATTGAGCTTAACTTGTACTGAACCTGGAATATTCCTTTAAATCACTGATTCTTGAGATAAGGGACAAAACATGTTTTAAGTCTGAGTTTTTATTTTTTTATAATAAATTAATTTTTAAATGAATATATTTGTAGAGAAAGGTCTCAGCTAATGAACCATGTAAGGGAACAGGTTTTTTATAAAATACGCCTTTTTCTGAAAATTGACATTTATTCACTTCATAACTTGCATCTTTCTCATTTCTACCAACTCCGTCAGACACACTAAAAGCATGCTATTCTATCCTATCTTCATCCAACAATGTAGTAAAGTATTTAGTGTAAAGTATTTAATTATCTAATAATGGTGTTCAGTAAAGGACTTAAGTGATAAAATACATTCTATAAAAAATTGTAAAAAAATCTGTTTTCACACTATTATGAAAATTCTGATGGAGTTGACAAAATGTAATATTTTTCCATTTTAACCATGTGTTGTACACTGGAGCCATTTAGTTTTTTTTTTTCCTCAGTTGAAGCTGCCTCTATAACCTAAACTAAAACACTGTGATGCAAAGACTTAAACTCTGTTTGTTTGAAATATATAAAAATTTCCAGACCACGTGTCCTACTGTTGCATCCACCATGAGCAGGAAATGGTAAAGGGGTACTCAGAGTTATTGCTGACTATGACATTGTCTAATTTATTCAGGATTACAAAGTGAGGACAATTTTTATGGAAAATATAATTAAAATTGTACGTTATGTATTGTTTGATATATTACAGATCCGCACCTTTCATTTGATATTTATATTTATGAATTTGTTGCATTTTTAAACACTTTATTTGGCAGTTTAACATTGTGACCTCTTGCTGAGGACACGCGAAGTTACATGTGCTTCCAAGTATTGAGCATTTCTTTTAGAAAATCTAATTCAATTATTTTAAAATATAATTAATAAATGCCCTGAGTATACACTTTTACTTTAGATTGAACCTTTTCAGTGCTTTTATTATGAATTCCTTGATTTTTAACATAAAGAGGACTTTTGTATGTAGGACATGTTTTGTCCCTTATCTCAAGAATCAGTGAAAAGTATAATTAAATAAATCGTTAAATGTTTAAATAAAACATTAAATGCATAGTGATGTCAAGTTTGTCAACTAGCTTTCCTGATTTTTTAAATGTTAATCAAAATGTAATTAAGGGCAGAACAAATATTGCAGATACTTTAAATAATTATTTTGTTTCTGCTGGTTCAATTTCTGATTCTAGTAATTTAGATGCTTATGCTCCCATGGGAACTCCTGAGCCTATCCAACACTGTCCTTTGCAGTTGTTCACTTTTTCTCCTATTAACACCACACAAGTTTATGAAGCTTTAATGAAATTAGACAGTAAAAAATCAGCTGGAACAGATAAGATTGAGCACTGTTTCTTAAGAATTGCAGCAAATATCATGGCAGAGCCTATTGCCTCTATATTTAATTTAAGTTTAACTTCTAACGTTATACCTAGAATGTGGAAATCGGCAATGGTTGTCTCTTTAATAAAGGGTGGAGATCCTTCTGATCCAAATAATTATTGTCCTATCTCCAAACTGCCTGTCTTAGCTGACGTATTTGAATCTTTGGTAAATGATCAATTAAAACAATTCTTATCTGATAATAATATCCTTAATGACTATCAGTCAGGCTTTCGATCAGGCCATAGCACTATTACAGCAGCCATGTTAGTCTCAAATGATAATATCAATTCTTTAAATAGTAAACAGTCTTGTGCAGCTTTATTTTTACAGAGACTCAGGCATATAGGTCTTAGTGAAGTCGCTCTAAAATGATTTGAAACTATCTTTCTGAACGAACCCAATGTGTCTCAGTGGAAAATTATAGCTCATCTATTCTTAAAGTTAACAAAGGTGTTCCACAAGGATCTGTTTTAGCTCTTCTTTTATTCTCCATCTTTATTAATGATTTAGGTCTTTAGCTAAAATACATTTGTATGCTGATGATACAATTATCTATACAGTGGCTCCCTCCTTAAATCAAACCTTACAGCGATTGCAGAGTGTGTTTCAAACAATGCAGCATTCATTATTACATTTGAAACTGGTTTTAAATCCAAAAAAGACAAAATATATGATTTTAATCATGTTCGCTCTAAAATAGCAGATTTGGCGATCTTGACTTTAGAAGGTACTATATCTATAGAAAGTTAGTTCTTATAAATATTTAGGTTTATGGACTGATGAAAGATTAGCTTTCGAATTGTACAGACTGATAACTTGTTGAAAAAGCTTAGGTCAAAATTTGGGATTCTTTTATCATTTAAAAAAATGCTTCCCTTATGGGGCTAGAAAGAAAATAGTAGAGAGTACCTTTCTATCTGTAATGGACTATGGTGATCTATTATATATGCATTCAGCTACATCCTTACTTAAGAAACTGGACTCTGTTTATCATGCTGCATTACGCTTTATTTGTGGTGCAGAGTCACATACTCATCATTGTATTTTGTGTGAATCGTTAGCTTGGTCATCTTTATATCACTGGAGAAAATTGCATGTTTTTATTTATTGCCAAGGCACTTTCGGGTAAATTACCCCCTCATGTTTCTATTCTTTTAACCTATCATACAAACAGTTACTGCACGAGATCTACAACTCAAATTCGGCTGAAAGTCCCAAGGGTACATTCTGAATTTGGTAAAACTGCTTTTTCTTATTATGCTCCTTGGGCATGGAATGAATTGCAAAATGTAATCAATTTAGATATACTTCCCCTTTGAGCACTTTAAAAAGTCTTTTGCAAACTGTTTTAAATGAAACTTGTATTGTTTTTAGTGATCTGATTGTATATATCGACTGTATGTTTTTTTTTTCTTTTTTTTTTTTTATGTGTATTTGTAGTATTTGTTATCTTTTTAATTTTATTGTGAAACTTATATGTGCTGCCATCTTGACCAGGACTCCCAGGAAGAAGAGATTGTATTATCTCAATGGGACCTTCCTGGTTATATAAAGGATATAAATAAATAAATAAATAAAATGTGAGACTTATAATTTCATAAATTACGTCTTCATGGCAGCAAAGTTGTAAAATTGAAATTAACTCTACACAGAAAAGGTTGTTAAGCAATATTATCACACAAAAATCATGTTAGCACACATATAGTTTACGTCTTGTGGCTGTACCCCTTTGCATTGCATTGTAAATGCATCACTGTAATCCAGATTTTTGCTTCTTTTCTTTTTTTTTCTTTTTTTTTTTTTTACAAAAAAGGAAGGAACAAGTCAAAATACATTTTTGTGGCAATCAATATTATGCCACAAATGCTGTTAATTGAGCTTAACTTATACTGAACCCTGAATATTTCTTTAAAAGTGTTTGCTGCCTGCAATATTATCAGGAAACACAGCCTTACCGAGAAACTCTGGCCGTTTGATAAATTAGGGGTTCATTGGGTTGGCTGACAGTCAGGATGGGTACCACGGGGTCAGAAAAGGTCGACAACTCCTGATCTAAGACACAAACAGATTCTGAAATGCTGCAGGGACATGCAGGTCAAAATCTGGTCTTTATAATTCTTCTGCATTATCATTTTAATGTCAAAGTATTCCTGAGAAAGCAGCGCATAAACGCAAATGCCAAATGCATTTGGGTGTGCGCTTGTAATGTGTACTGTCTTCGAGAACGAGTGACATTGAGATAGAGCTATTCACTGAAGCATGAAATAAGCTTTTCTCCAGAATAGTGCTGGGTTGCGGGGAGAAGGGAGGCAGGGGTGGGGGCGATATCTCATGTTATTTCTTAATTAACAACGTGCTGCTGTTAAGCCAAGCTCATAAAACGTCTTCTATTCATCTTTTCTGGCTGGCCTGCAACTAATTTGTGCAGATATTAATTTCCATCAAAATGTTGAGCATCTAGGAAAAAGGGTTTTAAAAAATGTGAATTACGGTGCATCCAACATTGTATACACAGTTAAAATGTATTTAAATACAAACTTTCCTCATCCTCAGACTTTCATATTTAGGGGCAATTTGCCAGTGTGTGGCAGTGCGATGGTGCCAGCGAGACTCATTTGTTTTGTCTTTATACAATCAAACCCAGAAAAGCTTGTTGGTCATTCAGTTTTGCTTCACCTCCAGCGAATTCTGTCTGTGCTTCCTAGATAATGCATTGGTCCAATTTCAGAACTACTAACATGGAGAGACTGCCGCCACAAGTCAAAGAAAATGAGGATTTTGATATGTGATGTTGCAATCCAGGGTGATCACATTTGCACATGTATACATAAAGTGTTAAACATAAAGCCTGTAAAAAAAAAAAAAAATTCAACTTAGTCTTGTGAAATCATAAGATATCTTTTACAGATATCTTTACAATTTGGCTTGTGCGAAAATGTACGACTTTAATACAAAGTGACAAAACAATCAGCTAATAGAATTTAAAATCGATACAATATAGGCATAAAATTTTAGCTAGCCTCCTATCCAGCACATCTGTGCACAAATATGTTTACTCATTCCATATTTATTTATGCAAAAAAAAAACAAAAAAAAAACGACTGATTTAAGTCAATAACCTGTAATACGCTTCACTCGTCTCGTTCCAAATCCTGATGTTTTCTTTCTTCTGTGGTACACAAAAGCTATTTTCTTATTAAAATTATGGTTAGGTTTGGGGTTTGGGAAGGGGTTGCACTTTATTCATTAAGTTTATTCGTCAAATTCAGCCATATTTGAAACTCAATCGGAAGAGAATGAACAAGTTCCACAACATTATAAAACTAAATTTCAGGGTTTACACACAACGCACATCCAACACATTGCATCTAAGTGTATTAAACTGTTCATCTCAAGCACAATTTTTAACACTTTTAACACTCAGCACCATAAACAATAATGCCATGGTCATTTGAAATATTCATGAATGAAAAGGTTTACTTACGTTTTTGAAGTGTTTTTAACGGCCCCATCCTTCAATAACAGTTCCTTTGCAAAGCTTGAATCGTATTATGACTGGTTCACAAGCAATCCACACTGACTTGAGCCGAAAAAAACCCAGCACAGATCATAGTCCAAAGCACGGTGAAATGACGCACACACATAAACACATCAAAACGTTCAAAGATGTCCATCTAGTTCATGTTTACATACACCAACAATTAAAAATAGCGCAGAAGTGCGAAAGAACGTGTCCATGGCACGTTTGTGCTCAAAACAACACAGGCAGCAGCTGAATGAAAAAGAACTGCTTCTCCCTTTCAGAGTTGTAACTTGACACTGCTTCTTTTAAAAGCAGCAAGATACATGGCAGTGGTCAAAGAGTCCGTGCAGTTCATGTTGATATACAAAATAATTCAAAATAGTCTAGATGGGTCCTCTCTGGTGTTCAGGAAAAGTTAGCCACACAAGGCCTACCTGTCCTGCTCTCTCGAACTGAGCACCAGTGGACGGGGCCAAGGGTGCGATGATGCATGTTGTGGATGTGTAAATACAAATAAGCAATGTCTCGTGATGTCACGAACAGACAGATTTCAAAACGAGACATTTCAGTAGGGTGACTGTGGAGGAAGTTTTGAGTTCTGAAATTTACAGTATGCTTTTATAGTACAGTTACCTCTTATATGTCTAAATATCATGGAAAATGTTATTTTCCATTTCATGACCCCATTAAGAATGCTTGTTGAAAACCTTGATGTATCTCTTTCTTCCCAGTCCCAGTGCCCTTTAAACATGGTATAAAATTATACACACCACACACACACACACACGCGCGCACAGTATACATACATACATATATATATATATATATATATATATATATATATATATATATATATATATATATATATATATATATATACACACACAGGCGGCCAAAAGTTAGGAATAATGTACAGATTTTGCTCTTATGGAAAGAAATTGGTACTTTTATTCACCAAAGTGGCATTCAACTGATCACAATGTATAGTCAGGACATGAATAACATGAAAAATTACTATTACAATTTGAAAAAAAAATTAAACTACTTCAAAGAGTTCTCATCAAAAAATCCTCCATGTGCAGCAATGACAGTTTTGCAGATCCTTGGCATTCTAGCTGTCAGTTTGTCCAGATACTCAGGTGACATTTCACCCCACACTTCCTGTAGCACTTGCCATAGATGTGGCTGTCTTGTTGGGCATTTCTCACACACCTTACAGTCTAGCTGATCCCACAAAAGCTCAATGGGGTTAAGATCCATAACACTCTTTTCCAAATATCTGTTGTCCAATGTCTGTGTTTCTTTGCCCACTCTAACCTTTTCTTTTTGTTTTTCTGTTTCAAAAGTGGCTTTTTGAAACAGAAATGCCTTGTTGATAAGAGAGGTCAACAGAGAATGGCCAGACTGGTTAGAACTTACAAAGTCTACGGTAACTCAGATAACCACTCTGTACAATTGTGGTGAGAAGAATAGCATCTCAGAATGCTATTCTGAGATGTGGGTTGGCGCTGTTTTGGTGGCACAAGGGGGACCTACACAATATTAGGCAGGTGGTTTTAATGTTGTGGCTGATCGGTGTATATACAGTGCATTCAGAAAGTATTCAGAGCCCTTCATGTTGCAGCCTTATGCTAAAAAGCTTTAAATTATTTTTTCACATCAATCTACACTTCATACCCCATAATGACAAATCAAAAAACATATTTTTGATAACTGAAATATCACATTGATATAAATATTAAGACCCTTAACTCATTGCTTAGTCGAAGCACCTTTGGCAGCGATTACAGCCTCAAGTCTTTTTGGATGAAATATTATTGATAATATATCAAATATTTGTAGTAAAACCATAGTAACCACAAGATTAACCATGGTTAAACAATAGTAAAAACATGGTTACTAAATGGATACAGTGTACTGTACAAACAACCATGGTTGCTTAATTAACTTTTCATAGTTAATACAATATTACTATAGTTAAACCATGGTTTCTGCCAAAAAAAAAAAAAGAATAGAAAAACATAGTTAGCCTACAACAGTCATGCATGGTTACTACAATATTACTATAGTAAAACAATGATATCTGCCAAAAACTATGTTACTACAGTCTACAATATTACTATAGTTAAACCATAGTTAAACTATGGTATTTGTATAGTAAAACTATAATAACTAAAAATTTTAAATGATTTTTATTAGTTTTTTTGTTTTCCTGTATTGGCACTATGAATATCATGGTTAAAATATGGTTACTGTAGTAATACCACGGTACATTTATTGTGAGGGAACGTAAACTATTATGAGGGAACATACAAAACTATTTCAGCAAATAAATTCCTGCTCTGTCCTCTAAGGGGCTCCGTAGATCATGCAAAAATAGCGCTATTTTTCAGGCTGGTCTGACTTCCTTTTCAACATCAGCCATATTGGGCATTTCAATTTATCCCATTCATTTTAATGCCAGTGCTCTGTTTTGAGCTAAATAGTGTCTGGCTTAGCCTAGCAAATTTTGACAAACATATTTTTTCGCTGACTGGAAGTTTGATTCAAGCATTCTCAAGATGGTGCTATGGATGTTTGCTTCGGTGTGGAGCTCTCCAATTCTTTTGTTGTTTTTGTTTGTTTGTCCTGTGTTTAGTTATTTTTTTCCAATCAGTTTTACCAGGGACAAACTGCTGAATATTTGGCAGATCTTTTGGACTATTCGGACGTTTTGCTGGACATTTTAGTTGGAGGCACAGCTGTGTTGTTAAAGCGTGCTATGAGACGCAAGCGAGGGAAATGAGCCGGCGTGCGGAGCTTCACCAGCACGGCATTCAAACAGTGCTGCTGAGTATTCATCTAGCAAATCTCCGCTCTCTCCCTAACAAAGTGGACGAACTACATCTCCTCACCCGTACAAACAAGCACTTTTCAAACTCTTCTGCCTTGTGCTTCACAGAAACCTGGCTGAGTGAAGTCATTCTGGACAGCGCATTACATCTGCCGGGCTTGCATCTGTTCAGAGCGGATTGCATTGCGGAGTTATCAGGGAAAACGAGAGGCAGTGGAACATGCTTTACATCAATGAAAGTTGGTGTACAGATGTAACAGCGTTAAAGAAGATGTGCTGTCCTAATTTGGAAGTGCTCTTTATCAACTGAAAGCCTTTCTACTCGCCACGGGAGTTTTCCTCATTTATTCTGGTGAGTGTGTACATCCCGCCACAAGCGTGCATGAATGCAGCGCTGTAACAGCTGGCTGATCAGATCACAGACACGGAACAACAATACCAATAACTTATTATTATTCTCAGTGATTTTAACAAAGCCAACCTCACCCGTGAACTGCCAAAATACAGACAGCACATTACATGCCCCACCAGAGACAGAAATATACTGGATCACTGCTACACAACATTAAAGGATGCATATCGCTCTGTCCCTAGAGCAACTTTGGGACTCTCTGATAACTGTCTGGTTCATCTTCTCCCAACCTGCAGGCAGAACTAAAATCAGCTAAACCTGTTGTAAAGACTGTAAAAAGATGGACCAATAAGGCAGAGCTGGAACAGCAAGCCTGCTTTGACTGCACTGAGTGGAGTGTTTTTGAAGCTGCAGACACCAATCTGGACGAGCTCACAGAAACTGTGACATCATATATCAGTTTCTGTGAGGATATGTGCATTCCTACTAGGACTTATTTAACATTCAACAACGACAAACCATGGTGTACAGGAAAACTCAGACAGCTTTGTCATGCCAAAGAAGATGCTTACAGAATTGGGGATACAATCTTGCATAATTAAGCCAAAAACACACTGACTAAGGAAATTAAAGTGACTAAAATAAGCTACTCTGAGAAGATGAAAAACAAGTTTTCAGCTAACGACCCTGCATCAGTGTGGAGGGGCCTGACAGACATTACTAACTTCAATACACCATCCCCCAACACTGTATGGAATCAACAGCTGGCTGATGACCTGAATGTTTTACTGTAGATTTGAAAAGCCCAGTCTCACACCCCACACCCGCTCTGACCTTCACTTCACACAAACACCAACACCTCCTGCAAATCACTCTGGACTCCACTCACCCAGCCCACTGCCTTTTTGAACTGTCGCCTTCTGGCCGGCACTACAGAGCTCTGAGCACCAGAACCATCAGGCACAAGAACAGTTTTTTCCCTCAGGCTATCCATCTCATGAACAGTTAAAACTGCCCCATTGAGCAATAATTACATGCAATACACAGCTTAGTCAATTATATTTATTTAACATATCCTACCTCTTCTGCATTACATTTATTTGCACTGTATATAACAGATTTGTATTTGTAGATACCTATATATATATATATATATATATATATATATATATATATATATATATATATATATATATATATATATATATATATATTTTTTTCTTATTGTGTATTTCTATATATATTTATATTTTCTATTGGCTTTTTTAAATTATTATTATCTCTGTCTTGTTGTATTGTTTGTGCACCTGGAAGCTTCTGTCACCAAGAAAAATTCCTTGTATTTGTAAGCATACTTGGCAATCAAGCTCATTCTGATCCTGATTATTTCCACTGAGAGTTAAGCTAATGCTCACTAAAGCATACTACACACTCCCATCTTAGGCAATTTAAAACGGTGTCTGACTGCTGTAACATGCATCTAAGCTCTAACAGGACTCACAGTCCTAGAGAGGCGGGGTGAGCGAATGAAGGGGAGGAAAATTTGAGGCTAACGGCTAATAAACATAATTTACACTCTCCTCAAACAGAGTGGTTAATTATCTTCACATTAACAGGCTAATGAATGACAGAAATAGGAGCGCTGGAACAACCAAACAAAAACAGTACTGTAACATCCTTATCACTGGAAAACTAATCCATACCTTTAACTCTTTACAATAAAGTTGTATATGTTAACATTAGTTAATCTAATAGTTAACATGAACTACAACAAACAATACTTTAATACTTTAGCATTTAATAATTTTGTTTGATGTTATTTTCACTTGTACTAATACATTTTGACATTTGTTGTAGGCCTACAGTACTTAATATATTAACATTAGGTAATGCATAATGATCTAACAATGCACAATAGTATACGTATTGTTAACATTAACCAAGATTAATAAGTATACTGTAAAAAAAAACATAACTACTCACATGCGATAAAGACTCCAGTCATATCAGTAACCTTATAAAAGCTGTTTTATTCTACATGAAAAGGGTCCCCTCATGGGGGCTGCCATGTTAGAATCACATGACCAGATGAATACTACTCTCAGTAACTGCCCTGTTATTTGACAAGTTCACTCATGGATTAAAGTAATCATGGCTGACTGTGAATAGTACATTTCTACAATGGCTTCTAAAACTGTAGATTTTGAAAGATGCTGCATCCAAGCCGATAGGTGTCATTGTAAGTACAAGATGACACAAAAGACAAAAGTTACTGAGTGCACCTTTAACCATTAAGTATTAAAGGGAAGAAAAAAAAATCTATATTCAGGTAATTCTCAGTAAATGTTTTTGAAACATTTTTTACTACTAAACATTTAATAAATCATATTTTGCTACTATTAAAATGAGGTTTTCAATGGCCGATTCTTAAACTATTACCCCAAATCTTAAATATGTGGTTACAGCTTTGCAAAGTGTCAGTAGTTATTTATCATGACTAACCCTAAAACATTACATTATTTCAACCCTGTCATAGAAAGTTTGGAATTCATACTGTATATAGTACTTAAAATTCAAAGTAAATTCTGGTAGTATCACTAATTTTATTTGGAAATAAAATGTAAACAAACCATGACATTTCCATTTCAAAACATTTTATGTGCTTTTATGTTCAAAATGTTTGATGTTGAACGTTACAGGTTGTCGATAAGTGCAACAACAACAACAAAAACAGGCAAATAAGCCTCAGCTAGCAAATATCATTGCATCACATTATTAATATTCAATATTCATGTGCTTTTAAATGTACTTTTACATTTAGTGATTTAGCACACGCTTTTATCCAAAGCAACTTACAAATGAGAGACATAAGCAATACAAATCATACAAATATACAATATCATACACATCATACAATATCTACAGTATCATCCTGCCAAGTTCCAAGAGTATCTTGAGTAGGATAGAAGTTTAAATGTAGGCAAAATCCCTTTTTTTAAAATTAAATATAACCCATTAAAATGTAACAGCAATGATGGGAACATATTTTGGCTGATATTCGGACTAAAAACAATTATTTATTTATTTTTCTAAAAAGTAATTATGCATTACAGAGTAAACAGATTTAAATCTATCAAATAATGTGACAAAAATCAGCTTCCTTTTAATCATAGTGGTTGGAAGTCATGGAGACACAAATGGGCACAGATGGCACTGTTTTCTATAAGAACAACCCATGCCTCAGTCATTCTGCTATCAGTAAATGTACTGTATAATAACAGATGTTTGTGAAAGAGGTCTTACTAATGCTAGAGAGTAAAAATGCTATTTGTGTGAAAATGTTACATAGAGCTTAACATATAATAATCTTAAATATTCATAGAGCTAAATATCTGAACATTTTATGCATGCTGCATGTTGTGTAGCTCAATTGATTATTTTCTGCTTGCTTAAAACTGTGACAAAAAATCAATACTATAATGTGAAGTGTACCTTAAAGATTGAATTGAAATTATATATGATTCACTAAGCTGTATGAGCCATTCAGATGGCAGCATGCACTACATGTTCTTTGTTAGTGTCAGGTCTTACCACCCTATGTAATTTGCTTGTGTGCTTTAGACACAGAATTGATTGTAGAGTGGTACATTTTTCAAAGCTATTGATGTCCATTTAATAAGGGTTCACCAGCACTGGACAAAACTAATAGATAAGAAAGATATTCATTTCTAACTAAAATGTTTCATGTACTTGGACATTAACTGCTCCATTTAAAGGTCCATCTAGAGGCTTGTATTGTCTACATTGAATCATACGTGGATGGCCAATCATCCTGCCAAAACTCTTGGTTATTGAAATTACGTAATACAATTAGATTAGATTAGTTTTTAGAGTTTCATTATGAATGAGACCATGGACTTTGCATGATTGTAAATGTTATAGAGGCTGTATTTTATAGGAATAAACAGGGATCTGTATGCTTAGTGGAAATGTTATCTTATGTTCTCTTAGACTGTCAGTACTAGCTGTTTTGTTTACAAGGTTGCTGAGATCATTAGAATATTACTAGATAAAATAATAATAATAACATTTTAAAAATCAGTTACTCCCTATTAAGCCAAAGCTTGATTTTAGAGAAGAACAAATGTATAAACATGACTAGGAGAATTAATCTTTCCAGAATCTTTCCAGTGGAATAATTTGCTAAGTTGTTAAATGAAGAATATGTTTTACATAAATGAATTGTGGTGAAGAGGCAATTCATCCTTTCATCTTTGGAAATAGCAACAACCATTCTTGTATTGTCATTGCTGAATGTTAGATACAATTTGTAAAACATTGTGGAAGGCATTTGATTGGACAAAAACCTGTGTAGTGCAAGTTGAGTTGTCTAAACATGTTCTCATGACAAGTCTCAATAAATAATTAATGAATTCTGGACCATTCTTCCTCACAGAACTGCTTCTGCTCAGCCATATTCTTAGGATGTCCGGTGTGAACGGCTCTCTTGAGGTCATTCCACAGTATCTCTATTGGGTTAAGGTCTGGGCTCTGATTGGGGCACTCCAAAAGGTGGATTTTCTGTTTTTGAAGCCATTCTGTAGTGGATTTACTTTGATGTTTAGGGTCATTGTCCTGCTGCATCACTCAACTTCTACTGAGCTTCAGCTGGTGCATAGCCACCTTGACATTATCCTGTAGGATATCTTGATAAACTTGGGAATTAATTTTTCCCTTGATGATGGCAAGTGGTCCAGGCCCCGAAGCAACAAAGCAGCCCCAAATCATGATGCTCCCTCCACCAATCTGGGATGATGTTTACATGTTGGTATGCAGTGCCCTTTTTATGCCATACATAGTGATGTGTGTTCTTCCTAAACAATTCAACCAACAATTCAGTCCACAATACATTTTCGCAGTAGTGTCAAGGTGGTCTTTAGCAAACTTCAGGCGCACAGCAATGTTTTTGTTGGAAATTAGCGGCTTCCTTTGTGGTATCCTGTTATGTACACCATGCCTGATTAATGTTTTCCATATAGTAAACTCATAAACAGAGATTTTAACCATTTCCAATGATTTCTTCAAGTCTTTAGCTGTCACTCTAGGGTTCTTTTTTACCTCACTGAGCATTTTGCGGTGTTCCCTTTTAAGTCATCTTGACTGGACGGCCACTTCTAGGGAGAGTAGCCACTGTACTAAATCCTCTAAGCTCTTTGAGATAAATTTGTAACCATTTCCAGCTTAATGCAAAGCAACAATTCTTGATTGTAGGTCTTCTGAGATCTCTTTTTTGCAAGGCATGGTCCACATCAGCAGATGCTTCTTGTGAATAGCAAATACTAATAGTGAAAATGCTTGAGTGCTTTTTATAAGTCAAAGTAGCTTTAACCCACACCACCAATCTCATGTCATTAATTGGATGCCAGGTTTGCCAACTCCTGACTCTAATTAGCTTTAGTTGATGTCATTAGCCTAGGGGTTCACATACTTTTTCCAACCTACACTGTGAATGTTTGAATGATGTATTCAATTGTTACAAGAACAACACAATAATTTGTGTGTCATTAATTAAAACAGAATGTGTTTGTTTATTATTGTAACTTAGATGAAGTTTTTCTAAGATTTTAAGACAAATTAATTTTTTATACATTTATATTATATATATTTATATTACAGTTTAGTCATAGTGATAATCAGAAGTACACCTTGGTAGATTGTAGGAACTGCACAAATCCAGTTTATTGAAGACAGTCGCTATTTGAATCAAACGAAAGAGGTAATGGTTGTTCAGCTTGATCTTGTTTAGCCCTCTGAAATCAATATATCGCCTTAAAACCTATCTTTCTTCTTGGCAACAAAGAAACAGCAAGGAGTCAGGTGTCATGGCAATTTGCACCCCAGTTGATTGGTGCACTGCGAAACCAATCAATCCAGGGGCTGCTCATGTGATTGGAAGAGAGAATTAAATCTTCTTCTGGAACTTTGAGCTGAGAGGCTCAAGGTTCATTTAGTTGCTTGCTTCACCAAAGTCCACAAAATCTTTAAGGATGTGTCGTTGATTCCTCAGAATATGGGTGCTACTAACAAGACTCCAGAAACAGCAGACTCAGTTGAGATGGAAGGACTTGTGACAGTTTTGTAATCTCAGAACAAGCTCTGGTGCAACACAGCAACTCAGATCTCTGTCATACTGAGGGCTTGTTTGGCTTCAGCTATCCGGCCTTTCAAAAAGCTGCTACATTAGTTTGCAGTGTGAAAGGCAATAGGGTGATTGGAAGGGATCGATGGAGGTATCGATGCTAGAGATTTGGCTCAGGACAGTGCAAGAAACAGAACTTTTAGCCCACCCAACTGAAGTTAGTTGGCTAATATTAAAATATGTACCTCTGCTAGCTTGCATTGAAAGCACATTACTGATACTACTATATAATTCACTATAGTTTTATGTCCTGATATTATTTCAAACCAACATGATGGCATTATTTCAAATGCTGGAATTCAGCTTGTTGCTTCCGAAAGTTAATGTACCCTGAAATCAATCCCAAGTGCCACCCCATCAGACATTTTTGCATCAATTCAAGCCTGAAAACTTTTCCCTCTAGTGCAACCTTCGAGACACGGGTTCTGGTTCTGTGGGAACCAGGAAGCAATCACATTCCCATAAACAATGGTAAACATGATTCAAAGCATAATTATTACTCACTGATGGTTAGGTTTAGGGTTGGAGTTGGGGTTGGGGTTAGGGTTAGTGCATAGAGTTAATAAAATATGCATTCCTGTTGAATTTATTACATCATTAACCAATAAAAACAACTAGCTTTTGATGCCATTCTGTGGACATTTCACCCGGAAAATGGAGCTTGCCCATATATTCAACAACACTGTTTGCTAAAGAATAAATATTTATCTCCAACATGTAAAGGTGCCTTTTTGTATACCCTATCAGTATTCTCTGTAATTCCAGCTCTTTTCATTCCTTCATAATTTCCCGTCATGTCTGTAAAAAATGTAGGCAAAGACCACCGATTGATTTTAGATAATTAAGTATTAGTAATAACATATTCTATATATATAGTTTTGATTGAACATGGCATGGGGAGCTGATAATAGGAAACTCTGACAATTACTCACATGGCCACCTATACAAAACAAAAGTCTCTGATACTTCAGATTTATTTCCAATCCCCTAACTGGTTATATCTCTTTAGCATTCACACTATTGCTGATGTGCCACTGATTGTTTTGTAAGTTTGCTGTAGTATAGACCCTGGAGAAACACACAGAGCTGTTGTTTCAAATGGAAATCTTTACGTAATTACCACTGGGGTGCTTTCTAAAAATAGCTTAAGAAAATCTTGAAAAATAAGATATATGATATAAAACTGTAGACAAACATATCTACAGTTTTATAGATAAAACGATCTACCGATAAACTATGTACTGTATATATATATGTAGTAATTCAATAAGCCACTCGAGCGGAAAAATGGTGGCAACATTAACATGATAAAAGACAACAATATTCAATACATTTTTAATAATTATTGGAATAAACCATTCTTCAGCCAAGATTATCCTAACTGTATGTTGTTTGAAACTTGTGCGGTCACAGGTGTGCATTTTTAGTAATCTTACAAGGCTTTGATCACAGTTGAATTTTTATGTTTTAAATGTTGATTTGAGTGATCTCTTCAAATATCTGATGGCAAACAAAAGCAAACTGGCGCTCCTGGATTTAAAGCCCTTGATTTTACTTTTTTCATTTGTAAGAATTACCACAGGTTAGACCATTAATGGCTCATCATTGAATAGATCAATGTAACTATAGTTTCTATATAACAAACTAAATAAAAACTGTTGCCTAAACACGTGTAAAGTCTACAGTTAAAACTTCCACCGAGTTGACTCCCCAAATTGATGATGCTACAGTAATGGCACACATTATGCTTTCCTGTCTTTTCCTCGTCAGTGCTTTTGAGAATATCATGGCTGTCTGGCCATGAGATGAGATGATTAACATTCTCCATAGTGATTCTAAGTAAATTCTTGGTTTAATTCAGGTTTTGTGGTCTGTGGCGTGCTGTTTAGCACTAGGCATGCTCTAGTCAAGCCTGGTTTATGACACGTCTAGCACGAGGATGCACACGAGTGGCGTTGCCCTGTACAAAAGTGAAGCGCTTAAAATAAAAAAGTGTGTTTGGAATAAACCATTGAACATCTTAAGGGGAATCCCACACACTAAATCACCTTTTATTATCAAGTTAGAGCAGTCTTAATTTTAGCATACCCGTTCAATCTTCCCCATTTTAAGGCGCCCCTTGGTGGGACCATCTATTAGTACAAGCAATTGAAGATGGGGAGAGTTTTCTGGAATCAGTTTGAAAACAATGATTATTTTTGCAATTCCATCAGATGACGCTTGTGGCCCAGAAATGACACACTTCATCTTAAACATCTAATAAGCTGATGCTAATAAATTCAATTCTCTAAGCTCTTCTCCTTTCTTTGTTATAGAATCGCAGATGTCACTTGTGTTAATCTTTGTTAAAGTCAAAGCAAATCTGTCATGCAAAAAAACACATTACATTTTTCTTTCCAACTAAAAGAATTAACAGTCCCCCACAATATAAATACACTGGCAGTGTGAGCATTGATTGATCACTTTCAAACTTCAGCTGTGATCAGGCGTCTTGGGCCCTCGACAGCACTGTGTAAAAGATCAAGTGAATGAGATTGCTGCACACTTCTCTGTTTGCTCAGATAAATGCAGTAATGAAATGCTGGGACAGTGCTGCTTTCAGTGGGGGGGGGTTCCTTGTGCCACAAACTCACCCTCATTAGAGTCTGAGAGTGTGTGTCAGACTGTTTGTGTGTGTGCAGAAAGGGACTGTAAGAGTCCCTGCAAGTCAGTCTGCCAGATAATTGCACTCTGGCGGCTCGGACACTTGGTATTCTCAACACACTTCCAGATAAGATGGCTGAACACAACACCCATCACCCTTGGTGCAACATGAAGCCAGACAGTCTGTGATGTTGCTGGACTGAGCCAAGACTCTCCAAACCGAGAGGGAACCGGTCTGTCGTGCTAGACCTTATTAGATGCTTGTGAGATGCTCATATAAACAATGCATTGCTCATATATAGTAATGGTTGGGTTGTCAGCTGGCATATGTCTTGGGCAGAGCTATCAATTACGTTCCTGGAGGGCCACATCCAGAGTTTAGCTCCAACCCTCATCAAAACAACTAAAGATCTAGTAAGTTCTAATTTGATTAGCTGGATTTACCTAACTGTGGTGATTCAGAACACAC
The DNA here is from genome assembly GCF_019703515.2 of Myxocyprinus asiaticus. NCBI lineage: Eukaryota > Metazoa > Chordata > Actinopteri > Cypriniformes > Catostomidae > Myxocyprinus > Myxocyprinus asiaticus. Next base: position 4,426,884 of record NC_059365.1, on the reverse strand, counting down.
AGGCTGCGTCCAAATACACTTACTTCCCTACTATATAGTAGGCCAAAAGCAGTATGCCCAACAGTAACGCGTTACGTAATCAGATTACTTTTTCCGAGTAACGAGTAAAGTAACGCAATATTTTTTTTATTTTAGACCATAATATTGGAGTTACTTTTTAAATAAAGCAACATGTTGCTTTTGTACACCTCTACTTTCCCTGTAATCAGGGAAAGTAGAAATCAGGAGTAAAAGTGTGCAATCTTCGGGGAGGAGATGTAGTGCATGATGGGCATTGTAGTTCTATAGAGTGTGAGGCCAGAGACTATTTAGCAGAGACGAGTCACTTCTATTTAAATGAATGGGAGAAATTGGAATGCCCAACCAAGAAACTCTAGCACCCAACAGTCAATTGATGTAGAAAGGAAGTCCTGCCTTGCAGGTAAAAGATCCAGTCCCCTTTTAGATACAGACATTGCCTGTCAATCATCTCGCTAATGCGCATGCACATTACCTATAAAAGCCGGAAAAATTGCATGTTTTAGCGTAATATGAGGTCAACATTCGGCTGAGTGAAACCGAAGTGGTGGCGTTGTGGACTAAAGCACATAACTGATAATCAGAAGGTTGCTGGTTCAATCCCCACAACCACCACCATTGTGTCCTTGAGCAAGGCACTTAACTCCAGGTTGCTCTGGAGGGATTGTCCCTGTAATAAGTGCAATGTAAGTCGCTTTGGATAAAAGCGTCTGCCAAATGCATAAATGTAAATGAAACATGATTGATTCATGTGTTAATACACACTGCATTAAAAAATAAGTAAACACATAAGTAAATGTGTTTAGGCAGAGGAATTATAAAACTAGTCTTCCACTGGCCACGACATGATACACAGTGTGAAATACTCAATTCTCTGACTTATTCAGCCAAACTGCTCTGTGTTACAGCTCCCTGTAACTGGGAGAATGGGATGAGAAAAGCTGACTCTGGATCAGTGGTTCTGAGCAATGTTCTACATCAGTTGTGTACACAGAGAAAATTTCTTAGTTTCTAAAAATATTCTAATTTTTAAAAAAAAATAATAAACAAGTAGTTCGATTCATGAAACAAACCGTTTTTATGACATTTTGGGAGCATTTAAAACTATTCCATTCAGGTTTCATCAACATGGACCTTTGAAGTTGTATGCAATCAACCAGTGGTGTCTGTACGCACCATGGATCAACTGAAAACAAGCATGCACTGAGATGACTTGAAAAATATTATTTTATTATCAGACACATTCCTTGAACATGTTAGGCTGGCATTCCCCACTGAATTTTATCCTGACTTTTGAAAAGTTGACTCTGGCATTGTCAATGGGCACAGCACATGATGACATGTACGATGCAGGTTCAAGTGTTGGACTTTGCTGCTTTAGGTAAGTTATTCTTCAATATTCATTCTGGCTGCCATGTTGATGGAAAACAAATCATGCATATTCATGTTATTGATTCTTTAATATAAATATGATGTGAAGAACTACTTTCTAAATATCTGTTTGTTTACTATGTTGTTTTGACATGAGTGTTGTACAGTAGCTAGCATGACCTGTAATGTCTCTTGTATGCAATGCATGGCTTATTTGTATGGAATGCATAGCAAAAATAATGCAAAAGTAACGTAACGCATTACTTTTCATAAAAAATTACTTTTTAATTAAGTTAATTTTTAAGGAGTAACACAATTTCTAATGAGTTACTTTTAAAAGTAACGTTACCCAACACTGATGTCCAAATCCTCAGTATTCATACAATAGTAGGCGAGAAATAACCAGATAAGCTATTCGACGAGAATGATTGTACAGTGTGATTGTAGCTCATTTTCGTCCATCATGCATGCATATACCGGCTAAAGACCATAACTGGCCTCAGCATTTTGTACATGTTGATGAATGTTCTCTTTTCTTTTTACCCATAATAAAATGTTAGTTACGTGAAAGTTACAGGCGCTAAATATTAAATCATATGGATAAGCTATATATGGGAAGATCAAACATCCACCGCTCCTCCTTTTACCATGATGATTTAGATAGATCGCTAATTATTGCTTTGTTCTGTGAATGTTTCAAGTTTATTGGATCTATAGCCAACATTTGGCAAGCAATCATTTTGACAAACTCTGCGAGTTGAATCGTAATGATAAATTATTTCATATTGCTGCACTGCTCGGTGTGTACAGCTAGAGGGTTCCGCATGGCCTGGACTCTATCTTCAGTGGTTTATGAATATACATACAAATTGTATGACAAACTTGACAACTTTCTAGACAAACTTGATAATTTCTAGATATTGATTTCTAAATAACTTTCTAGATAGACTTGGTTTGAATAAAAATGAATACCTACATTGGCTAAGATGTATTTTGCCATTTGTTTTATTTTATTATATTATTTCTGAACATCTGGGTTTATTAGATTTTAGACAACTTCCTGTGTGGTGCACATTTTTTATGCATTTTTCTTGCACACCTATGTTTCCTATAATGAAATTAACTTTGATTTCTCTAACCAGGTTGCCTTGCATTCTCACAAAGAACATGTTATTTGAATCAGGTTGGAGTACATTTAAAAGTTGAACAATTGAATTGTGACACGTCGGTAATTTTGAAACAATCTGAGATTTAATATTTTTTGCCATATCGCCCAGCTCTAGTCCAATCTTGAGTCCAGCTTGTCACGGACTCTAGCCTTTAGGACTCATAAAATCTTTCCGTCCATGGTGTCCATGGCATTTGTTAAGCATTGAATAAGAAAGTAAAAGAAAAATATAATTAAAAAAATAAATAAAATAACAAAAACAAGAAATAAAGGAACACATCTCTGTCTGCATGCAGCTGTAGCACCCCCTGATGTTGAAGCCAGAGTTTGTTTCACCGTGTTGAGCACACACACACACACACACACACACACACACACACACACTTATATAGGCATGCGCACAGGCACACTCATTTGTCAAAAAATACAAAAAATGTGTGTTGAACACCCTTTTTTCCTTGTTCACTCTTTGAGGAATATTTCAAGATCTACTTATCATATTATGTTGTGTTTGGGCTCGTTTGAATCGGGATAGTCTGCTGTAAGTTACTTATGTTATTGTCTATGTTATTTGTATGTTTCAGGAAGTAATAAGGAAAAATGTGAGTGAGTGAAACAAATTTGCTCATTGCATTTTACTAATTGAGACCTATCTCATCTTTTTTATGTTTTTACCAACTCTGGATATAATTGTTGTGATAACAAATTTGTAAATTATAAGAACAAAACAGTTCTAATTTGTCAGCTAATTAAAAAGCATTATTTAAGAATTGGCAGGATCAGTTATATGCATTCTAAAGTACAGATTCAAAGCTCTAAAATGGCACCTATTTTGTTTAGATCAAGCAAGTGATTATTCATTTATTACATTATTATTATTCTTTTTAAGTTTTTAAAGTTTTTCTCCAGTGAGTGCCCCCCACTAGCTCAGTTCAAGCTCAGTTCACTGAATCCTTCTATCAATTTTCTATCTATATATATATATATATATGTGCACAAAACCTGTCATAATTACTAAAAAAGAAGTTAACAATCTTAGTGGGCTGGTCATTTCTGAATGGGAACACAAAAGGTGTTAAAATCGGTACATCGTAATTGCTAAAGCCGACAGCAGTTCTAAACTGATTAAATAAAACAGCACTTATTTATTATTGATTCACTGTGTCTTCAATGCATTGATGAGCTGCATAAAATACGTTCTTTTCCAGAGTATTTCCACTTTTCACAACCTTCAATCATGCAAAATAAAATATTAGGATATTGTGGGCAGCAAATGTTTTGTTTATAATTTAAATTTAGACTGAAAATGTATTATTCAGTGACAGAGTCTGTGTATGAAGCTAAACTACATGTAACAAGTTGAATTTAGTCAGTTATGATGTTTCATTTTTGTAAACCACCTCATAACTTATTCACTTCATGCTATATATATATATATATATATATATAAAACAAAAGGACCAGTTACCAAACTACTGAACTATACTACTAAACTATACAACACTCTTAAAAATAAAAGGTTCTTAAATGGTTCTTTTGGTGTATGGTTCCATGAAGAACTTTTTACATCTATGGAACCTTCCCATTCCACAAAAGGTTCTTTGTAGGGCTGCACAATTAATCGAAATAAAATCGAAATCGCAATATGACCTTGTGCGATTATTCAATCGCAAAGGGCTGCGATTTAATTAAACAAACAAATAGTCTGCTCACTTCAAAGTGTATTTGCGCTGCTCTGTCCAGTCTATATTAAGTTTATTATTACAGTGTTTTCAGAGCAGTTCTGTTCTCTACAACTCCATCTCATGCTTAGAGTAATAGAAGTACTCAGAGTTTAGTTCCTTTTGCTTACGTGCTCTAAGCACTTTATTTACACTAAACCGGCATGTCCTGCGTGAAGCCGTTTTTATTATCATCTGCGGTAGGATCATTTCAGTCTCCACCAGGCACAGGTATCATAATAATAATGCAGAATACAAGATGGGGTATAATTCAAACATTCTTTTTTAATGATTGCTGAGAAAACAGCATTAACAGTAACACTTGTAAAGTCCAGAAACATGCGCTCTTCATCCATTCTCCTGTCATTTATTTACCTTACGAGAGAGCATGTCGGCCTTATTACACTCCCAGCAGCAACAAAAGAAAGCAGAACAAATATTACCAACATCCAACAAAATGAAAAGGAAGGAACACACTGTACCTATAATAAATCTATATAAAATATTTAGAAACTATAATATAAAGCATTGTTAAATTAAATATAGTAAAATAATGAATACAAATAATTTAATGAAAATGGTGACAAACTATCCAAAACTTTCACTTTAAGTTTAATTACACCAATAGGTTATCAGTTCAGCTTCAGTTTGACATTAAGCCTCATTCTTTATATACATTAGAGAATAGATTATATAAGCCTTCTTGTTTTTAAAGCCTAGAGTAAAGAGTAAAATGGAATATTTTGTGTTTATTTAATTATTCAACCAACCAACAGTATTTTTGACAGCAAAAACTAGACAACAACTATGGTATTACCAACAGGGAAATTCAGTTAACAGTGATATTGAGCAAAAAGCTTACACAGAACCAGTTTTGACAGAGCTGCTGATAAAAAGTGAAATGATCAGCATTGGACGATTAGATGAAAATAAAATTGGAGATCGGTGTCGGATGTTAAAATCCTGATTGGAGCATCCCTAATATTCAAGCTGAATGGGTTTCAAAAACTAATGATGATGATTAGTGTGCTGAGACCCCTATCACTGTTTCACTGTTTATATATTTATTTGTTTGTTTGTGTGAAAACCCCAGTAGCCTTTTTGCAGTTGAATGTGAAAAACATTTCCATTTTTTTTCATAATCATAATCATAATCGCAGTTCAAATCGCTATCGCAATATTTTTCAAAATAATCGCAATATGAATATATGCCTTAGTTCTTTTGTATACATGTAGATGTGTGTGAAGTGGTTAGTGCAAGATGTTGAAAGGCAGCAGTAGTGTTTTAATGTCCAATGTGTATTGGGCTGTTATTGATGAAAGTCGCTGCCTGAGGCAAGTAACTGCTCTTGTGCTGGCTTGTTTTTGTTTTAATGGTTTGTTCTTATTTCAGGAACACTTTGAAGTGAAATTGGCCAGGTTATGAGAATTTCAAATGATCCTGCCTGCACTTCCAGAGCTGAGCGTTACAGAGGAAGTGAGGGGTGCAGTGCAGAACTGGACCGGCAAACCTTGTAGCCGACTGTGTTTTATTAAGTCAACATGAAGTGGCGTTCACAACATATGTAACTTCTGTAATGGGAGGCATTCAGAAAGAAACAGGATATATAATGAGGAAAAATGTAGGATGGAGCATGATTTGATCAATCTGGAATTGATTGGATTATGAAAATGTGGTTGCTTACCAGAAAGGGCCAGACTTGAATTCAAGTTTGCAGATCTGAAAAGAAAGTAAAATAGGTTTGGAACAATATGAGGGTGAGTAAATGATGACTGAAATTTCAATTTTGGGTGACATTTCCCTTTCAGAAAGTTAAAAGAAGTGTGTTTCCTGCTGAGCGCCTTATGCAACAGAGTATCTGCCTCCAACCTAAAGTTGTGTGAAATTATAGTACAGAAATGTCACGTTGACTGTGACAGTAGAGCCAGTGTCAACAGTCTACCTGGATTTGAAAAACCCTTTCTGAAGTTTATTTATCTCTACAGTCTATAGTGCCTACAGTCTTAAAGGGATAGTTCACCAAAAACATTAAAATTCTCTCATGACTTGCTCACTCTCATTCTTAATTTTAGAAGAATATCTCAGTTCTGTAGGTCCATACAATGCAATTCAACAGGGTCTGAAACTTTGAAACTCAAAAAAAGCACATAAAGGCAGTATAAAAGTAATCCATATGTCTCCAGTGGTTAAATCCATGTCTTAAGAAATTATATGATAGGTGTGGGAGAGAAACTGATCAATATTTAATTCCATTTTTACTTTAAATTCTCCTCCCTGCCCAGTAGGTGGCGATATGCACGAAGAATGAGAATCGCCACACAGAAAAGAAGAACTCTTACCAGAGAATGGGGCTTAGGAGGGCAGTTTGAAAGTGGAGATTTATAGTAATATAGAACTTAAATATTTATCTGTTTCTCTGGAAATATTTCAAAATAAGATTGACATAAATAGACATGAAAATGGCAACATCCGCTTAAATTACTTAAATTTCACCCTTATGTTTACTTAAAGGGATAGTTCACCCAAATATGAAAATTTTGTTATCTCATGTTTCAAACCTGTATAAATGTATTTCATTGTATCTTTTTTCTAGACAATGAAAGTG